>NC_136069.1:1047627185-1047824685 GCF_964261635.1 Lissotriton helveticus | reverse complement strand
TTGCTGAGTTGCATAAGCAATGCGTCAAAACAACGTGTGCTTCGGTACAACAGAATCCAACGCCATTAATATTTTGTATTTACTACACAGCACACCATGGCTTAAGGGTCTGTATGAGCCCAAAAAAGGCGTATCTGTGTGCAGCATGTCGTGGGGAAATGTGGTGCTTCTGCTGCAAAAGTGATGCAAGGCTGACATACAGGACGGAAAGTGAGGCAAATTGACCATACATCACTTTTGAGTGCAGAATGTGTCAAAAAAGTATAAAAACTGACATATCGGTGGAAAAACAATGGCACCGTTAGAAATGGGATTTCTGGTTGGCTAAGGCTTGCGCCAAAGCCAGGCAGAAACCACCACTCTAGTCAGGGCAAGGGAGTTACATGCCAAAGATAACCCCTGTTCACCGCCTTGGTAACTTGGCACGAGCAGTCAGGCTTATCCCGGAGGCAATGTGTAAAGCGTTTGCGCAACACACTCACAGCAGCAACACACTACGCACACCACAAAAAGGAACTCCACACAAGGTTATATATAAAAATAGCCTTTGAATTATGATAAACACATTAGATCATAATCACACAGATACACTGTGCCAACTGGCACTGGGCAGTATTTACAGTGGATTATATACACATGAAAGGGTCACGTGGGCCACTGTCAGAATAAGCACTTCTAGAACATAGAATAATTGTAGCACAAAATAACACTTGTAGAACACAACCAGTAACCACTGTTAAAAGGTGGGAACACACTACGCAATACTAATCACCTTAGGCATAGATCACACAGGGAAACAGAAACTCAATAGTATAAACTGTACTAGGCAAAACAACCTCCTAAGCATAAAAACACAGTTAGGGGTATCACAGGCATAAAGGCATTGCACATTACGCATAAATCACATTAGGCAATTATCATCACAAACATAAATCACCAATCACCTTGCGCCAAAGTCACATCAGGTACTGACCCCAGGCCCACTGGCCTTCCATGGGGCTCAAACGCACTTTGTCCCAAAAGTCAGGGCTGGCTGCGCACGCAGCCAAAGAAAAGATGCGTCAGAGAACAAAGCCTAAACGTAGCAGCTGCCCACTAATTGCTGGGCAGCTGTGGAACTGCACATGGGCACCAGCGTGCCTTTGGACCCTCCTCTGGGATTCTAACTTCAAATGCCCCAAAAGGAATGTTGCAGCTGCCCACTGTCATGCGGGGCAGCCCCCAAAGTTGGAGCCACGGGCACCCGAAAATGAAATATGCCCCCGGTAGAGCCACGCCAGGCTCTATGAATAAACAAATGTGCCCCCAATGCTGGAGCGGCCCGCAATGGTGGGCCTGCTCAGGACAGAGGCAGGGTCACGCTGCCCTGCTCCAGCAGTACTCAGGAACACATGGAGCCCCCTCCCCAGCTAGTCTCGACTTACCGGGCTGCTCTCTGCTCTCCGGGGACTCTGCTTCTCCTTGGAGCCTCTCCTCCCCTGGAGGGACTCCGTTGGCTGCTCGTCTTCTTCGGAGGCGGGGGGCAGGCACCGGCCAGGTACCTCGGGCCCCACCGCCTCTATTGGTCTGTGACCGCAGCACTCGCAGAGCTCCCCTCAGCGCATGGGAGCCCCGCTGCCAGACAGGTTGCTTCCCCAGACACCGGCTCACTTTTCCTTGGACACCGGAGCGTGGGGTGGACTCCCGTCAGCTTCCGGGTTCTTCTCTCGGGCTCTTGTGGGCGCGGGGCTTCCCTCGGGACAGCTTAAGTCCCGCCCCACGTCAGGAAAGGTGCCTCCTGACTTCCGAGTCGCCGTGGGCAGCGCAGCGGCCCCTCTCTGTAACATGATGTAAATGCAGGGTGGGCTCCTGTGTTCTTCTCGGCACACAGGGGGATCCTCAACATTACTTTTCTTGGTCTCACCTGGTTGCGCCAGGCTTTCCCTGACTCCCCTGTGTTTGATGAGTCTCCTGACCTTGCTGGTCTGAACTGTACACATTTTTGCCATTGCCAAAGCTTGTTGGTGCTCCCGGCGGACATCGACTCCTCAGCACTCGACATCCTTTGTGGGAAATCTCATATCTGCTTCCTGGTTGTCTTCGACGTCTCATGGTCCCCTTAGCTGCAGAGTCAAGAACTCCATCAACGCACCTGAAGCACCTGACATCAGTGGGCATCTATCTAGTAAGTGACCCTGACGCTGTCCCCTCTGCTTTCAGGTACTCTTCAACAAGAATCCTCCTTTGGGTTCCAACTGACACTTTTCTTCCTTCCTGCAGCGGCTCTTCTTTGAAGTCCTCAATTGGGTTCAACAGCGGTTTCCGATACCACTTAAGACCTATGCACCCGGCTTCCCTGGGATAGGTAACTTGGGTACCTCGTTAACCACGAGTGGGGTGGTTCTCCAACCTTCTGTCTTCCATGGGGTTTCTTCGAAGTCCACTGGGAAGGGTCCTTAAACTCTATAACTTCAACTGCAACTTTCACATAGAATTGTACGGAGCATGCAGTGGTGTTCCCACACTGCACCCATCCTCAGTGGGGTACCTACTTTCTCACCTTGGGTGGTTCCTTGTTGTCCTAGCAATTCTACGTCCCCTTGACACTGTTTTGACTCGAGTCATGGTTCTTACCCCACTTTCTTAGTATATGGTTGTTCCCCCCCAGGGGCCCAACTGTGTATTCGTGCTATTTACTATCATTTCTGTGCTTAAGTATTGTGTGCTTTGTGATCATCTCCGTGTGGGAGATACTGTGTCATACTAGATAGTGTTATATTAATAAATACATATTTTTATAACTACTGTGTGGTTCTCCCTTCATTTAACAAATACTTAAAGGTTGCATTCTGGTGAAACAAGCCCGCAATTTATGTGTATCTAATCATTTCTGGAGGAGTGCGTACTTGGCAAAGAGTCTGCTGTTGGGGAAAATCACTATATATATATATATATATATATATCCAAAAAGTTCAGGTTGCACAGAGACGAGGAATTCCAGAGGAAGCACAATAATGGTGTATTCTTTTATTCCGAAATCTTGCCAGCAGCAAGCCCACAGGAAATCGGCATTCTTGTTCTAGAGCCAGAAGCGTTTCAGGAACAGATGTCCTTTCCTCAGTGGCAGCAAAGGATTGAAAGTCAGCGCTGCACACGTATATTTAAATACTTTACTTACACCTGCCTCAGTGGGCGTGGCACTTTCCCTTGGCCTTCTGGTGCTTGTAGTACGTGTGCTTGTTAATCCCAAGTGGGTGCATTCTTCCGTCCTTTAATTTATGCAATTGTCCATATTACCCAAGTGGGTTGATGCCGCACTCCATGTGGTGTCGCTGCCCTGCTTTGTAGAAAACGAAAACACACGTGCAGACTTCAGCCCTGAAATGGAGCCTGCATGCTTTCCTCCCGATAATTCTCAGCACAGTGCTTGAGCTGAGACGGGCCTGCTGAACACAGTGGTCTTTCCCCAACGGCCGTGCTCGCCGTTAAACAATCCAAAAAGTTCAGGTTGCACAGAGACGAGGAATTCCACAGGAAGCACAATAATGGTGTATTCTTTTATTCCGAAATCTTGCCAGCAGCAAGCCCACAGGAAATCGGCATTCTTGTTCTAGAGCCAGAAGCGTTTCAGGAACAGATGTCCTTTCCTCAGTGGCAGCAAAGGATTGAAAGTCAGCGCTGCACACGTATATTTAAATACATTACTTACACCTGCCTCAGTGGGCGTGGCACTTTCCCTTGGCCTTCTGGTGCTTGTAGTATGTGTGCTTGTTAATCCCAAGTGGGTGCATTCTTCCGTCCTTATATATATATATTATATATATATATATATATATATATATAATTACCTACTCGCGGTCGCCAGTAGGTAGTTATAGTTAGGACCTACTTTCCATAGGAAATCCACAACATTCTATTTGGAATAACTTTGGCGCCGGTGGACGAATCTTCGTGAATGTCTCCAAGAAAATGGCCTGCTCGATTCCGCTCCTTCCCTGAAAGTTTGGGGGTGATTCATCAAGTGGGGGCCGAGAAAAAAGGGGGTCCCAAAACGTGTTTTCCCCATGCAATTTTCCATTGGGACATTTAGCCAGGGCTACATTCCGAACGGCTGAACGGAATTACACGAAATTTGGCAGAGAGGTAGAGCTCTGATCGCAGATTGTGCTTTTTGTTAAATGGTGTAAATCCGTTCAGTAGTTTCTGAGAAAATTGCAAGCAAAATCATAGCGATATCTAGAGACGGAGTTCAGCACGCGTACGGAAATCTGTTCAATTACGAGCGCAAGCTGCATGCTGATTGGCTGTGAACTGTCTGTCAACACTTGAAACCATGAAGTGTTGGCGTCCATCTTGTGCCTCGCTAGACCAAGTCACAAAAAAATAGTAAAGCAAAGTTGAGAAATAAGGGAAGGGGGTAGGCTACAAACATTCTGACCCTCTAGTCTTGCTCAGGGGGTCGTACATGGATGTTTAGGCTCTATTTTTTTTTTTAAAGGAAAATCACGGCGTACTCGTATGGAAATACGTACAATTACGAGCAGGAGCTGCATCATGATTGGCTGTCAATACTCCAAAACAGGAAATGTTGGCAGCCATCTTGTTAGTCACGAGAGCCGAGTCACACAGAAAACAGTAAAACAAAGTTGAGAAATAAGGAAAGGGGGCAGGGTAGAAACATTCTGACCCTATAGTCTTGGTCAGGGGGTGGTATATGGATCTTTAGGCTCAATTTTTATTTTAAATAAAATAAAAAATGGCGGGGTACTCGTGCAGTACTTGTATGCGGTGGAAAAGGTGAAAAAAACCTAGAAGTTTGTTTTGTTTATTAGGTTCCGGGGGGGCAAATTACGGGGGAAATTTTTAGAGCTATATTTCTATGACAGTATGCAAAACTTTCCATTTTTTTCTTGCATCAGTTGTACTCTCTACGCATGTGCAGCCTTGTTTGCAGGTGTACTTTTTTTTCTTTTTCTTCAAGTTCGCCAAGCAAACCTCTCCTGATTTTAGGTATTAAATTTGCCGGTTTCTTTTCCCGGGTCATGTGTTTCATCTGGTGCTATACTTTTGTAATATAGTAATAAACATATTGTATGTATATTTATTTGAAATGTAGTGTCGAGGCGCAAACGTTGATTACATACTCCGTCCAACCGCCATTTTAGTAGTTTTTCTCCGTTATTTTTATTATACCTGTTACTTTAATTTTACCCTGTGCATATTTTCTCTGTGATCGATGAGATTTCGTGCCACAGATACTACGGTGTTTGTCCTTGGTCTGCGATCTTATCAGACTTTGTCACACGTATAGTTAGAAACTAATTTGAAGGACGTAAGGCACAAGCATTACAACACGTGTTGGTCAACAAAAAAACATTATTAAGATTATGCGTTTATCATGTGTGGTAAATGCATACTAGTTGTAAAAGCATGTGTGGAAAAGCAATATGCGTGCTAATGGTTTTGTGGTGACGATTGCGCGTGCTTATGAACCGGGTCTGGGCGTGGTGGAGTCTAGGGTACCAGGAGGAGGGGCACGCAGCTGCACTCATACAATATAGAAGTAATATAGGATTTTTAAAACTTAAAAAATAAATATTCCATAATTATCATAGATTAAGTCTTCGGTTAGTATGTTCATTAAATACATGAATATATGTTTTTAAACAATTAAAAACATTTGCGTCTTTTTTGTACGGGGCGCCGTACATGAAGTCACACAGAAGCTTTGATGCGACGTGTAACGTCAAAGGGTATTCGTAGCGTATGCTGAGAATGATTAGCAGTACAAACTATGGTACGATCACTCTCTGACTGTCAAATCAGAGCACAGGGCGCGCTATGAGAATGGTTAGAAGTGCTAACTCATTGGAGATCCAATTCAGGTGTGTGGCTTATCCACAGTATCATAACATTATTTTTTAAACTGCTTAAGTTTGAGGTTTGCATGAAATACTATGCTATAGGCAGATATGGATGTTTAGGGAGCGCTTATCTGCATGAAGCTTGGTTATTACCATTTACATATAGGTGTCTGAGGGAGGGAAAAGAAGTCTATGTGAATGGCGAGGATTGCACAATAGTACCAGATCACAAATTAATTTGTAGACACATACAATTGCATGGCTCTTGTATGCAAGATGCGCCTAATTTAGACTGAGTTTTGAAAGATAGTCCAACACCTGCTATCATAACAATGTTCACTTTACTGGAAACAGGAGTTATTTACTTTGAAATAATGGAGATTGTTGTGCAATGTTAGCAGGCATTGCTTACATGATTACGGTAACTGAGCGTGTGGTTTGATTAAAAAAAAGTTGTGTTAACTCCTCTGCATGGGAAGCTGGATGTTTCCATCTGGCTGTCCATTTCGACCTTGAAAGCAGAGTCAACCAAATGAGTCGTATAAGAGCGCTATTGTCTCAAAAAGAGGTCGCTCTTATATCTGGTACAGAAACATTTGTCCTTCATGTAGCAAACACCCGCACAGAAGTGCATGATTGATTAAATACAGACGTGCTCTTGAATTTTGGGGAGTTAATTTAGAGTATCTTTAATGTGTCCTTGACTACGGGGTTACCTTACTTTTTTAAAGTTAGAATCAGTGGCCTTGTGCCTTCTGTAGAAAGTATATTTGGTGTCTTTTTGGGATTTTTTCATTCGATTTTTTCCAGCATCTTTGGTGGATTGCGCTTAATACTCGCATTAGTTGCCGGTGTGCTTTTATTAATTTGTTTACATAATATATGGATTCACATCCTGCAGCAGACGATAATATGTCCCGGCTGTTGCTGCTTCGCAACCGAATGATTCATTACTATGGAGCGCTGCCTCTTGCAACGTTGAGTGCAGCTTATGGATTATCGTTTCGATTCTCCTCTTTCACATGCGTTCAACCTGTCTTCCATTGCCTGTGCTGTGATTTCGACTGGGCCCTGGATTTGTGTCTCTGCAGTACGGTGTCTCCCAACGCAGATTATGACCAGCTGATGAGCCCCTTACTGGTTCATGACGTGCTCTGTTCTGGTGGCGGGATTATGGCCTTAGCAGCGACACATGGAATAATGGGACGTTGGAATGTTTTTGCAGCGGCGCTTGAGTTCTTGGCACGCAGTTCCATTGAAGATGACCCGAGTTTTCCTGCGATGGTGATAGAGGCTCCGGTCATTGAGGAACATGTATGTTCATTCCCACTATTGAATTGGATGGCAGAAATGTTTTCAGATGAGAACAATGAGTTCCTGTTGGAGGCTGTTGCTACATACTCTGCTTACACGCTGTTGGATTAAGACTCTTTGATTTTTCTACGTATTCTTTATTATTTATTTACTGATTTCTATCAAAGAGCGAATAACTTTTTTTTAGAAATATGAACTTGACTCTGCTTTTTAGGCTTGGACTCTGCGTTTCTAATTCGCCCACATTTATATCACGTGCTTTGATCAAGAAAGGGTGCCGTGGGGCTGAGCGTTGCACTCACACCCTGTTAAGTTAGCATGGGTTTATTAGAAGCTTATACGCTATTTTTGCTTTCCTGCTCTGCTTTGCACACAACACATACTTGTGATATTGTTTAGAGAAGGCTGAGAATAATTGGGTATGCTAGATTTGTAAACTGCCTCGCTAGTTTTGTGTGTATAGTGAGAGCATGGAACATCAAGGTTATCTTGAATACTGTGTCTGTTATTCAGAATGATCCTCGCACGTTCGAGCCATAATACATATGGAGCTGTGGCCACCTCTGATACTTGCGCGTTTCATAATCCATTGTGGAGGCAAAGTTACACACAGTTGGAGAACATTCGTATCTTGACAGTTTGTGGAGCACTGAATGTGATCCACTACTGCTGAGTACCAGAGGTATGGGTCTGCCCATGTAATCCTATGAGACTTTCTGTAGTTATAAACTAATCTGCTAGGTAGGGAGGGTGAAATGTAGGTATATTTTAAATTTGTTTACCTTTAGCATTATAGGATGCTTTTTCCGTTTGTATTTCAAAGAATAGTAACAATGCTGACAACCTTGTTTCTGATAATATGTTTGGTTGTATTTTCTAAGGTACTGTGCATGAGATTATGGCGTTAGAAATAAACATTTTCAAAGTTGCACGTGTCTTTATTTACATCTTGTTTTGGACTGGTGTAAGACTATATTGAAAGAGTGTTTTTGTTATCCACTTTACTTCATGTAATCTAAATCGCATGTTCTGGGTTGACTAGTCATTGGTGTTTTTGCTCTAGGACGAAGAACCAATGAGTCACTGATTGCTGGTTTGGTAGGGGGTTTGTGTAGTAAGGTGGGTTTTGGAACACCGTAATTCACTGATGTCCTCAGTCTTTATGCACAGTTCTGTGTATGAGCAGAATTCCTGGAACAGTAGTTACAACAAAAAGGCTTGATAAAGGGCTTGCACTTTGAATATGAATATAAAATAGAAGAATAGTTGATAATCACAGGAATGCAGCAATTAGATGTGTATATGTGTGGATGATGTGTAGATTGAGTGGAAGATGAAAAACGTGAAAAATAAGAAAGGTTGGAGAGACGCAAACTACCCACTGCATTGTGAGTGAAGTGGATCTTTGGATTTCCAGGTCATTACACAGATAGGGTGTTGGATTCCGCAGTGGGAGCAAGAGAAACTAGTACAACTACTAAGGAAGAAAGCTAGTGCATAAAGTACACACAGTTGGGCAGATTTACAAGGTTGTGGGAAAAATGATGCAAAAGTGGCGCAAGGGGCTTGTAAACCTGTCGCAGTGTGTGGTAGAAAAGACGCAAGAAAGGACAGAAGTGTGCAAATTACCCACTGCTATTCACGGGGAGTAGTTACCAAGAAGGCTGAATAAAGGGCCTGCACTTTGAATTTTAATTAAAGAAGAATAATTGATAAGTTTAGGCAAGAATTGTAGCAAGTAGGTGTGTGTATTTGTGGTTGTTGTGTTCATTGAGTGGAAGATGACTAAGGTGAAAAATTAGAGAGGTTGCAGAGATGCAAACTTTCCATTTCTTTGTAAAGGAAGTGGGTGTTTAGTGTTCCAGTGCATATATATATTCACTGAAAAAAGCATAGGTTTCAGGCACGTTATAGTTAAAAATTAGCATTTAAAAAACCTTAGAAATTCACTGAAAAAACCATAGGTTTCAGCCACGTTATAGTTAGGAATTAGCATTTAAAAAACCTTAGCAATTCACTGAAAAAACCATAGGTTTCACCCATGTTATAGTTAGCTGGACATTTCTCTCATACAAAACCTTTGAAATTCCTCTAACTATAACTCGCGCGCCCGCAATGCATTGCTGATGACATCACATATTACATCCCTCATGACATGGTCAGTGACATCACTGATTACATCACTGATGACATCTCAAATGACATCCCTGATGACATTTGGGAGCAGAGCGCCGCGAGGCAAAGTTGCTGAAAAATTCAGGCTGATTCCTCAACCGGCGCCAAAGTTATTCCAAATAGAATGTTGCGATTTCCCTATGGAAATCGATCCTAACTATAACTACCTACTGGCGACCGGCAGTAGGTAATATATATATATATATATATATATATATATATATATATATATATATATATATATATATATATATATAACCGACTGGCAGTCGCCAGTGGGTAGTTATAGTTAGGACCTATTTTCCATAGGAAATTCACAACATTCTATTTCCAATAACTTTGGCGCCGGTTATCGAATCTTGATTCAGAAAAGGGGGTGGTGATGAACAGAGTGCCTGAATTAAGCAGACCACTCTTACCCAGTCCAAAGATCAGGGCTTGATCCATCACCGTTTTTTAGCTCACTGCACCATCCCAGCTCAGAACTTGGCTATATGCAAATTAGTATGTTCCTGTCCCGGTGCATGATGGGAACAGGGCAAACCAAACTACCAAGCCAATTCTTGTACTGGGAAGGAAACAAGCTTCCGGGGACCGGTTTCTGCCATTTCAGGCGTCGTCGGCCCGGCTTGCTTGAATCCTGATGGTGCAATGAGCAAGGGACTCACATCTGAGTATACCCTTCCACGCTTATGGTGGACAAAATGATTCAGAAAACGGGGTGGTGATGAACAGAGTGCCTGAATTAAGCAGACCACTCTTACCCAGTCCAAAGATCAGGGCTTGATCCATCACCGTTTTTTAGCTCACTGCACCATCCCAGCTCAGAACTTGGCTATATGCAAATTAGTATGTTCCTGTCCCGGTGCATGATGGGAACAGGGAAAACCAAACTACCAAGCCAATTCTTGTACTGGGAAGGAAACAAGCTTCCGGGGACCGGTTTCTGCCATTTCAGGCGTCGTCGGCCCGGCTTGCTTGAATCCTGATGGTGCAATTAGCAAGGGACTCACATCTGAGTATACCCTTCCATGCTTATGGTGGACAAAATGATTCAGAAAAGGGGGTGGTGATGAACAGAGTGCCTGAATTAAGCAGACCACTCTTACCCAGTCCAAAGATCAGGGCTTGATCCATCACCGTTTTTTAGCTCACTGCACCATCCCAGCTCAGAACTTGGCTATATGCAAATTAGTATGTACCTGTCCCGGTGCATGATGGGAACAGGGCAAACCAAACTACCAAGCCAATTCTTGTACTGGGAAGGAAACAAGCTTCCGGGGACCGGTTTCTGCCATTTCAGGCGTCGTCGGCCCGGCTTGCTTGAATCCTGATGGTGCAATGAGCAAGGGACTCACATCTGAGTGTACCCTTCCACGCTTATGGTGGACAAAATGATTCCGAAAAGGGGGTGGTGATGAACAGAGTGCCTGAATTAAGCAGACCACTCTTACCCAGTCCAAAGATCAGGGCTTGATCCATCACCGTTTTTTAGCTCACTGCACCATCCCAGCTCAGAGCTTGGCTATATGCAAATTAGTATGTTCCTGTCCCGGTGCATGATGGGAACAGGGCAAACCAAACTACCAAGCCAATTCTTGTACTGGGAAGGAAACAAGCTTCCGGGGACCGGTTTCTGCCATTTCAGGCGTCGTCGGCCCGGCTTGCTTGAATCCTGATGGTGCAATGAGCAAGGGACTCACATCTGAGTATACCCTTCCACGCTTATGGTGGACAAAATGATTCAGAAAAGGGGGTGGTGATGAACAGAGTGCCTGAATTGAGCAGACCACTCTTACCTAGTCCAAAGATCAGGGCTTGATCCATCACCGTTTTTTAGCTCACTGCACCATCCCAGCTCAGAACTTGGCTATATGCAAATTAGTATGTTCCTGTCCCGGTGCTTGATGGGAACAGGGCAAACCAAACTACCAAGCCAATTCTTGTACTGGGAAGGAAACAAGCTTCCGGGGACCGGTTTCTGCCATTTCAGGCGTCGTCGGCCCGGCTTGCTTGAATCCTGATGGTGCAATGAGCAAGGGACTCACATCTGAGTATACCCTTCCACGCTTATGGTGGACAAAATGATTCAGAAAAGGGGGTGGTGATGAACAGAGTGCCTGAATTAAGCAGACCACTCTTACCCAGTCCAAAGATCAGGGCTTGATCCATCACCGTTTTTTAGCTCACTGCACCATCCCAGCTCAGAACGTGGCTATATGCAAATTAGTATGTTCCTGTCCCGGTGCATGATGGGAACAGGGCAAACCAAACTACCAAGCCAATTCTTGTACTGGGAAGGAAACAAGCTTCCGGGGAACGGTTTCTGCCATTTCAGGCGTCGTCGGCCCGGCTTGCTTAAATCCTGATGGTGCAATGAGCAAGGGACTCACATCTGAGTATACCCTTCCACGCTTATGGTGGACAAAATGATTCAGAAAAGGGGGTGGTGATGAACAGAGTGCCTGAATTAAGCAGACCACTCTTACCCAGTCCAAAGATCAGGGCTTGATCCATCACCGTTTTTTAGCTCACTGCACCATCCCAGATCAGAACTTGGCTATATGCAAATTAGTATGTTCCTGTCCCGGTGCATGATGGGAACAGGGCAAACCAAACTACCAAGCCAATTCTTGTACTGGGAAGGAAACAAGCTTCCGGGGACCGGTTTCTGCCATTTCAGGCGTCGTCGGCCCGGCTTGCTTGAATCCTGATGGTGCAATGAGCAAGGGACTCACATCTGAGTATACCCTTCCACGCTTATGGTGGACAAAATGATTCAGAAAACGGGGTGGTGATGAACAGAGTGCCTGAATTAAGCAGACCACTCTTACCCAGTCCAAAGATCAGGGCTTGATCCATCACCGTTTTTTAGCTCACTGCACCATCCCAGCTCAGAACTTGGCTATATGCAAATTAGTATGTTCCTGTCCCGGTGCATGATGGGAACAGGGAAAACCAAACTACCAAGCCAATTCTTGTACTGGGAAGGAAACAAGCTTCCGGGGACCGGTTTCTGCCATTTCAGGCGTCGTCGGCCCGGCTTGCTTGAATCCTGATGGTGCAATGAGCAAGGGACTCACATCTGAGTATACCCTTCCATGCTTATGGTGGACAAAATGATTCAGAAAAGGGGGTGGTGATGAACAGAGTGCCTGAATTAAGCAGACCACTCTTACCCAGTCCAAAGATCAGGGCTTGATCCATCACCGTTTTTTAGCTCACTGCACCATCCCAGCTCAGAACTTGGCTATATGCAAATTAGTATGTTCCTGTCCCGGTGCATGATGGGAACAGGGCAAACCAAACTACCAAGCCAATTCTTGTACTGGGAAGGAAACAAGCTTCCGGGGACCGGTTTCTGCCATTTCAGGCGTCGTCGGCCCGGCTTGCTTGAATCCTGATGGTGCAATGAGCAAGGGACTCACATCTGAGTGTACCCTTCCACGCTTATGGTGGACAAAATGATTCCGAAAAGGGGGTGGTGATGAACAGAGTGCCTGAATTAAGCAGACCACTCTTACCCAGTCCAAAGATCAGGGCTTGATCCATCACCGTTTTTTAGCTCACTGCACCATCCCAGCTCAGAGCTTGGCTATATGCAAATTAGTATGTTCCTGTCCCGGTGCATGATGGGAACAGGGCAAACCAAACTACCAAGCCAATTCTTGTACTGGGAAGGAAACAAGCTTCCGGGGACCGGTTTCTGCCATTTCAGGCGTCGTCGGCCCGGCTTGCTTGAATCCTGATGGTGCAATGAGCAAGGGACTCACATCTGAGTATACCCTTCCACGCTTATGGTGGACAAAATGATTCAGAAAAGGGGGTGGTGATGAACAGAGTGCCTGAATTGAGCAGACCACTCTTACCTAGTCCAAAGATCAGGGCTTGATCCATCACCGTTTTTTAGCTCACTGCACCATCCCAGCTCAGAACTTGGCAATATGCAAATTAGTATGTTCCTGTCCCGGTGCATGATGGGAACAGGGCAAACCAAACTACCAAGCCAATTCTTGTACTGGGAAGGAAACAAGCTTCCGGGGACCGGTTTCTGCCATTTCAGGCGTCGTCGGCCCGGCTTGCTTGAATCCTGATGGTGCAATGAGCAAGGGACTCACATCTGAGTATACCCTTCCACGCTTATGGTGGACAAAATGATTCAGAAAAGGGGGTGGTGATGAACAGAGTGCCTGAATTAAGCAGACCACTCTTACCCAGTCCAAAGATCAGGGCTTGATCCATCACCGTTTTTTAGCTCACTGCACCATCCCAGCTCAGAACTTGGCTATATGCAAATTAGTATGTTCCTGTCCCGGTGCATGATGGGAACAGGGCAAACCAAACTACCAAGCCAATTCTTGTACTGGGAAGGAAACAAGCTTCCGGGGACCGGTTTCTGCCATTTCAGGCGTCGTCGGCCCGGCTTGCTTGAATCCTGATGGTGCAATGAGCAAGGGACTCACATCTGAGTATACCCTTCCACGCTTATGGTGGACAAAATGATTCAGAAAAGGGGGTGGTGATGAACAGAGTGCCTGAATTAAGCAGACCACTCTTACCCAGTCCAAAGATCAGGGCTTGATCCATCACCGTTTTTTAGCTCACTGCACCATCCCAGCTCAGAACGTGGCTATATGCAAATTAGTATGTTCCTGTCCCGGTGCATGATGGGAACAGGGCAAACCAAACTACCAAGACAATTCTTGTACTGGGAAGGAAACAAGCTTCCGGGGAACGGTTTCTGCCATTTCAGGCGTCGTCGGCCCGGCTTGCTTAAATCCTGATGGTGCAATGAGCAAGGGACTCACATCTGAGTATACCCTTCCACGCTTATGGTGGACAAAATGATTCAGAAAAGGGGGTGGTGATGAACAGAGTGCCTGAATTAAGCAGACCACTCTTACCCAGTCCAAAGATCAGGGCTTGATCCATCACCGTTTTTTAGCTCACTGCACCATCCCAGCTCAGAACTTGGCTATATGCAAATTAGTATGTTCCTGTCCCGGTGCATGATGGGAACAGGGCAAACCAAACTACCAAGCCAATTCTTGTACTGGGAAGGAAACAAGCTTCCGGGGACCGGTTTCTGCCATTTCAGGCGTCGTCGGCCCGGCTTGCTTGAATCCTGATGGTGCAATGAGCAAGGGACTCACATCTGAGTATACCCTTCCACGCTTATGGTGGACAAAATGATTCAGAAAAGGGGGTGGTGATGAACAGAGTGCCTGAATTAAGCAGACCACTCTTACCCAGTCCAAAGATCAGGGCTTGATCCATCACCGTTTTTTAGCTCACTGCACCATCCCAGCTCAGTACTTGGCTATATGCAAATTAGTATGTTCCTGTCCCGGTGCATGATGGGAACAGGGCAAACCAAACTACCAAGCCAATTCTTGTACTGGGAAGGAAACAAGCTTCCGGGGACCGGTTTCTGCCATTTCAGGCGTCGTCGGCCCGGCTTGCTTGAATCCTGATGGTGCAATGAGCAAGGGACTCACATCTGAGTGTACCCTTCCACGCTTATGGTGGACAAAATGATTCAGAAAAGGGGGTGGTGATGAACAGAGTGGCTGAATTAGGCAGACCACTCTTACCCAGTCCAAAGATCAGGGCTTGATCCATCACCGTTTTTTAGCTCACTGCACCATCCCAGCTCAGAACTTGGCTATATGCAAATTAGTATGTTCCTGTCCCGGTGCATGATGGGAACAGGGCAAACCAAACTACCAAGCCAATTCTTGTACTGGGAAGGAAACAAGCTTCCGGGGACCGGTTTCTGCCATTTCAGGCGTCGTCGGCCCGGCTTGCTTGAATCCTGATGGTGCAATGAGCAAGGGACTCACATCTGAGTATACCCTTCCACGCTTATGGTGGACAAAATGATTCAGAAAAGGGGGTGGTGATGAACAGAGTGCCTGAATTAAGCAGACCACTCTTACCCAGTCCAAAGATCAGGGCTTGATCCATCACCGTTTTTTAGCTCACTGCACCATCCCAGCTCAGAACTTGGCTATATGCAAATTAGTATGTTCCTGTCCCGGTGCATGATGGGAACAGGGCAAACCAAACTACCAAGCCAATTCTTGTACTGGGAAGGAAACAAGCTTCCGGGGACCGGTTTCTGCCATTTCAGGCGTCGTCGGCCCGGCTTGCTTGAATCCTGATGGTGCAATGAGCAAGGGACTCACATCTGAGTATACCCTTCCACGCTTATGGTGGACAAAATGATTCAGAAAAGGGGGTGGTGATGAACAGAGTGCCTGAATTAAGCAGACCACTCTTACCCAGTCCAAAGATCAGGGCTTGATCCATCACCGTTTTTTAGCTCACTGCACCATCCCAGCTCAGAACTTGGCTATATGCAAATTAGTATGTTCCTGTCCCGGTGCATGATGGGAACAGGGAAAACCAAACTACCAAGCCAATTCTTGTACTGGGAAGGAAACAAGCTTCCGGGGACCGGTTTCTGCCATTTCAGGCGTCGTCGGCCCGGCTTGCTTGAATCCTGATGGTGCAATGAGCAAGGGACTCACATCTGAGTATACCCTTCCATGCTTATGGTGGACAAAATGATTCAGAAAAGGGGGTGGTGATGAACAGAGTGCCTGAATTAAGCAGACCACTCTTACCCAGTCCAAAGATCAGGGCTTGATCCATCACCGTTTTTTAGCTCACTGCACCATCCCAGCTCAGAACTTGGCTATATGCAAATTAGTATGTTCCTGTCCCGGTGCATGATGGGAACAGGGCAAACCAAACTACCAAGCCAATTCTTGTACTGGGTAGGAAACAAGCTTCCGGGGACCGGTTTCTGCCATTTCAGGCGTCGTCGGCCCGGCTTGCTTGAATCCTGATGGTGCAATGAGCAAGGGACTCACATCTGAGTGTACCCTTCCACGCTTATGGTGGACAAAATGATTCCGAAAAGGGGGTGGTGATGAACAGAGTGCCTGAATTAAGCAGACCACTCTTACCCAGTCCAAAGATCAGGGCTTGATCCATCTCTGTTTTTTAGCTCACTGCACCATCCCAGCTCAGAACTTGGCTATATGCAAATTAGTATGTTCCTGTCCCGGTGCATGATGGGAACAGGGCAAACCAAACTACCAAGCCAATTCTTGTACTGGGAAGGAAACAAGCTTCCGGGGACCGGTTTCTGCCATTTCAGGCGTCGTCGGCCCGGCTTGCTTGAATCCTGATGGTGCAATGAGCAAGGGACTCACATCTGAGTATACCCTTCCACGCTTATGGTGGACAAAATGATTCAGAAAAGGGGGTGGTGATGAACAGAGTGCCTGAATTGAGCAGACCACTCTTACCTAGTCCAAAGATCAGGGCTTGATCCATCACCGTTTTTTAGCTCACTGCACCATCCCAGCTCAGAACTTGGCTATATGCAAATTAGTATGTTCCTGTCCCGGTGCATGATGGGAACAGGGCAAACCAAACTACCAAGCCAATTCTTGTACTGGGAAGGAAACAAGCTTCCGGGGACCGGTTTCTGCCATTTCAGGCGTCGTCGGCCCGGCTTGCTTGAATCCTGATGGTGCAATGAGCAAGGGACTCACATCTGAGTATACCCTTCCACGCTTATGGTGGACAAAATGATTCAGAAAAGGGGGTGGTGATGAACAGAGTGCCTGAATTAAGCAGACCACTCTTACCCAGTCCAAAGATCAGGGCTTGACCCATCACCGTTTTTTAGCTCACTGCACCATCCCAGCTCAGAACTTGGCTATATGCAAATTAGTATGTTCCTGTCCCGGTGCATGATGGGAACAGGGAAAACCAAACTACCAAGCCAATTCTTGTACTGGGAAGGAAACAAGCTTCCGGGGACCGGTTTCTGCCATTTCAGGCGTCGTCGGCCCGGCTTGCTTGAATCCTGATGGTGCAATGAGCAAGGGACTCACATCTGAGTATACCCTTCCACGCTTATGGTGGACAAAATGATTCAGAAAAGGGGGTGGTGATGAACAGAGTGCCTGAATTAAGCAGACCACTCTTACCCAGTCCAAAGATCAGGGCTTGATCCATCACCGTTTTTTAGCTCACTGCACCATCCCAGCTCAGAACTTGGCTATATGCAAATTAGTATGTTCCTGTCCCGGTGCATGATGGGAACAGGGCAAACCAAACTACCAAGCCAATTCTTGTACTGGGAAGGAAACAAGCTTCCGGGGACCGGTTTCTGCCATTTCAGGCGTCGTCGGCCCGGCTTGCTTGAATCCTGATGGTGCAATGAGCAAGGGACTCACATCTGAGTATACCCTTCCACGCTTATGGTGGACAAAATGATTCAGAAAAGGGGGTGGTGATGAACAGAGTGCCTGAATTAAGCAGACCACTCTTACCCAGTCCAAAGATCAGGGCTTGATCCATCACCGTTTTTTAGCTCACTGCACCATCCCAGCTCAGAACGTGGCTATATGCAAATTAGTATGTTCCTGTCCCGGTGCATGATGGGAACAGGGCAAACCAAACTACCAAGACAATTCTTGTACTGGGAAGGAAACAAGCTTCCGGGGAACGGTTTCTGCCATTTCAGGCGTCGTCGGCCCGGCTTGCTTAAATCCTGATGGTGCAATGAGCAAGGGACTCACATCTGAGTATACCCTTCCACGCGTATGGTGGACAAAATGATTCAGAAAAGGGGGTGGTGATGAACAGAGTGCCTGAATTAAGCAGACCACTCTTACCCAGTCCAAAGATCAGGGCTTGATCCATCACCGTTTTTTAGCTCACTGCACCATCCCAGCTCAGAACTTGGCTATATGCAAATTAGTATGTTCCTGTCCCGGTGCATGATGGGAACAGGGCAAACCAAACTACCAAGCCAATTCTTGTACTGGGAAGGAAACAAGCTTCCGGGGACCGGTTTCTGCCATTTCAGGCGTCGTCGGCCCGGCTTGCTTGAATCCTGATGGTGCAATGAGCAAGGGACTCACATCTTAGTATACCCTTCCACGCTTATGGTGGACAAAATGATTCAGAAAAGGGGGTGGTGATGAACAGAGTGCCTGAATTAAGCAGACCACTCTTACCCAGTCCAAAGATCAGGGCTTGATCCATCACCGTTTTTTAGCTCACTGCACCATCCCAGCTCAGTACTTGGCTATATGCAAATTAGTATGTTCCTGTCCCGGTGCATGATGGGAACAGGGCAAACCAAACTACCAAGCCAATTCTTGTACTGGGAAGGAAACAAGCTTCCGGGGACCGGTTTCTGCCATTTCAGGCGTCGTCGGCCCGGCTTGCTTGAATCCTGATGGTGCAATGAGCAAGGGACTCACATCTGAGTGTACCCTTCCACGCTTATGGTGGACAAAATGATTCAGAAAAGGGGGTGGTGATGAACAGAGTGGCTGAATTAGGCAGACCACTCTTACCCAGTCCAAAGATCAGGGCTTGATCCATCACCGTTTTTTAGCTCACTGCACCATCCCAGCTCAGAACTTGGCTATATGCAAATTAGTATGTTCCTGTCCCGGTGCATGATGGGAACAGGGCAAACCAAACTACCAAGCCAATTCTTGTACTGGGAAGGAAACAAGCTTCCGGGGACCGGTTTCTGCCATTTCAGGCGTCGTCGGCCCGGCTTGCTTGAATCCTGATGGTGCAATGAGCAAGGGACTCACATCTGAGTATACCCTTCCACGCTTATGGTGGACAAAATGATTCAGAAAAGGGGGTGGTGATGAACAGAGTGCCTGAATTAAGCAGACCACTCTTACCCAGTCCAAAGATCAGGGCTTGATCCATCACCGTTTTTTAGCTCACTGCACCATCCCAGCTCAGAACTTGGCTATATGCAAATTAGTATGTTCCTGTCCCGGTGCATGATGGGAACAGGGCAAACCAAACTACCAAGCCAATTCTTGTACTGGGAAGGAAACAAGCTTCCGGGGACCGGTTTCTGCCATTTCAGGCGTCGTCGGCCCGGCTTGCTTGAATCCTGATGGTGCAATGAGCAAGGGACTCACATCTGAGTATACCCTTCCACGCTTATGGTGGACAAAATGATTCAGAAAAGGGGGTGGTGATGAACAGAGTGCCTGAATTAAGCAGACCACTCTTACCCAGTCCAAAGATCAGGGCTTGATCCATCACCGTTTTTTAGCTCACTGCACCATCCCAGCTCAGAACTTGGCTATATGCAAATTAGTATGTTCCTGTCCCGGTGCATGATGGGAACAGGGAAAACCAAACTACCAAGCCAATTCTTGTACTGGGAAGGAAACAAGCTTCCGGGGACCGGTTTCTGCCATTTCAGGCGTCGTCGGCCCGGCTTGCTTGAATCCTGATGGTGCAATGAGCAAGGGACTCACATCTGAGTATACCCTTCCATGCTTATGGTGGACAAAATGATTCAGAAAAGGGGGTGGTGATGAACAGAGTGCCTGAATTAAGCAGACCACTCTTACCCAGTCCAAAGATCAGGGCTTGATCCATCACCGTTTTTTAGCTCACTGCACCATCCCAGCTCAGAACTTGGCTATATGCAAATTAGTATGTTCCTGTCCCGGTGCATGATGGGAACAGGGCAAACCAAACTACCAAGCCAATTCTTGTACTGGGTAGGAAACAAGCTTCCGGGGACCGGTTTCTGCCATTTCAGGCGTCGTCGGCCCGGCTTGCTTGAATCCTGATGGTGCAATGAGCAAGGGACTCACATCTGAGTGTACCCTTCCACGCTTATGGTGG
This sequence comes from Lissotriton helveticus, assembly GCF_964261635.1. Lineage (NCBI taxonomy): Eukaryota > Metazoa > Chordata > Amphibia > Caudata > Salamandridae > Lissotriton > Lissotriton helveticus. The sequence continues at coordinate 1,047,804,649 of NC_136069.1, read as the reverse complement.
ACAAAATGATTCCGAAAAGGGGGTGGTGATGAACAGAGTGCCTGAATTAAGCAGACCACTCTTACCCAGTCCAAAGATCAGGGCTTGATCCATCACCGTTTTTTAGCTCACTGCACCATCCCAGCTCAGAACTTGGCTATATGCAAATTAGTATGTTCCTGTCCCGGTGCATGATGGGAACAGGGCAAACCAAACTACCAAGCCAATTCTTGTACTGGGAAGGAAACAAGCTTCCGGGGACCGGTTTCTGCCATTTCAGGCGTCGTCGGCCCGGCTTGCTTGAATCCTGATGGTGCAATGAGCAAGGGACTCACATCTGAGTATACCCTTCCACGCTTATGGTGGACAAAATGATTCAGAAAAGGGGGTGGTGATGAACAGAGTGCCTGAATTGAGCAGACCACTCTTACCTAGTCCAAAGATCAGGGCTTGATCCATCACCGTTTTTTAGCTCACTGCACCATCCCAGCTCAGAACTTGGCTATATGCAAATTAGTATGTTCCTGTCCCGGTGCATGATGGGAACAGGGCAAACCAAACTACCAAGCCAATTCTTGTACTGGGAAGGAAACAAGCTTCCGGGGACCGGTTTCTGCCATTTCAGGCGTCGTCGGCCCGGCTTGCTTGAATCCTGATGATGCAATGAGCAAGGGACTCACATCTGAGTATACCCTTCCACGCTTATGGTGGACAAAATGATTCAGAAAAGGGGGTGGTGATGAACAGAGTGCCTGAATTAAGCAGACCACTCTTACCCAGTCCAAAGATCAGGGCTTGATCCATCACCGTTTTTTAGCTCACTGCACCATCCCAGCTCAGAACTTGGCTATATGCAAATTAGTATGTTCCTGTCCCGGTGCATGATGGGAACAGGGCAAACCAAACTACCAAGCCAATTCTTGTACTGGGAAGGAAACAAGCTTCCGGGGACCGGTTTCTGCCATTTCAGGCGTCGTCGGCCCGGCTTGCTTGAATCCTGATGGTGCAATGAGCAAGGGACTCACATCTGAGTATACCCTTCCACGCTTATGGTGGACAAAATGATTCAGAAAACGGGGTGGTGATGAACAGAGTGCCTGAATTAAGCAGACCACTCTTACCCAGTCCAAAGATCAGGGCTTGATCCATCACCGTTTTTTACCTCACTGCACCATCCCAGCTCAGAACTTGGCTATATGCAAATTAGTATGTTCCTGTCCCGGTGCATGATGGGAACAGGGCAAACCAAACTACCAAGCCAATTCTTGTACTGGGAAGGAAACAAGCTTCCGGGGAACGGTTTCTGCCATTTCAGGCGTCGTCGGCCCGGCTTGCTTGAATCCTGATGGTGCAATGAGCAAGGGACTCAAATCTGAGTATACCCTTCCACGCTTATGGTGGACAAAATGATTCAGAAAAGGGGGTGGTGATGAACAGAGTGCCTGAATTAAGCAGACCACTCTTACCCAGTCCAAAGATCAGGGCTTGATCCATCACCGTTTTTTAGCTCACTGCACCATCCCAGCTCAGAACTTGGCTATATGCAAATTAGTATGTTCCTGTCCCGGTGCATGATGGGAACAGGGCAAACCAAACTACCAAGCCAATTCTTGTACTGGGTAGGAAACAAGCTTCCGGGGACCGGTTTCTGCCATTTCAGGCGTCGTCGGCCCGGCTTGCTTGAATCCTGATGGTGCAATGAGCAAGGGACTCACATCTGAGTGTACCCTTCCACGCTTATGGTGGACAAAATGATTCCGAAAAGGGGGTGGTGATGAACAGAGTGCCTGAATTAAGCAGACCACTCTTACCCAGTCCAAAGATCAGGGCTTGATCCATCACCGTTTTTTAGCTCACTGCACCATCCCAGCTCAGAACTTGGCTATATGCAAATTAGTATGTTCCTGTCCCGGTGCATGATGGGAACAGGGCAAACCAAACTACCAAGCCAATTCTTGTACTGGGAAGGAAACAAGCTTCCGGGGACCGGTTTCTGCCATTTCAGGCGTCGTCGGCCCGGCTTGCTTGAATCCTGATGGTGCAATGAGCAAGGGACTCACATCTGAGTATACCCTTCCACGCTTATGGTGGACAAAATGATTCAGAAAAGGGGGTGGTGATGAACAGAGTGCCTGAATTGAGCAGACCACTCTTACCTAGTCCAAAGATCAGGGCTTGATCCATCACCGTTTTTTAGCTCACTGCACCATCCCAGCTCAGAACTTGGCTATATGCAAATTAGTATGTTCCTGTCCCGGTGCATGATGGGAACAGGGCAAACCAAACTACCAAGCCAATTCTTGTACTGGGAAGGAAACAAGCTTCCGGGGACCGGTTTCTGCCATTTCAGGCGTCGTCGGCCCGGCTTGCTTGATCCTGATGGTGCAATGAGCAAGGGACTCACATCTGAGTATACCCTTCCACGCTTATGGTGGACAAAATGATTCAGAAAACGGGGTGGTGATGAACAGAGTGCCTGAATTAAGCAGACCACTCTTAACCAGTCCAAAGATCAGGGCTTGATCCATCACCGTTTTTTAGCTCACTGCACCATCCCAGCTCAGAACTTGGCTATATGCAAATTAGTATGTTCCTGTCCCGGTGCATGATGGGAACAGGGAAAACCAAACTACCAAGCCAATTCTTGTACTGGGAAGGAAACAAGCTTCCGGGGACCGGTTTCTGCCATTTCAGGCGTCGTCGGCCCGGCTTGCTTGAATCCTGATGGTGCAATGAGCAAGGGACTCACATCTGAGTATACCCTTCCACGCTTATGGTGGACAAAATGATTCAGAAAAGGGGGTGGTGATGAACAGAGTGCCTGAATTAAGCAGACCACTCTTACCCAGTCCAAAGATCAGGGCTTGATCCATCACCGTTTTTTAGCTCACTGCACCATCCCAGCTCAGAACTTGGCTATATGCAAATTAGTATGTTCCTGTCCCGGTGCATGATGGGAACAGGGCAAACCAAACTACCAAGCCAATTCTTGTACTGGGAAGGAAACAAGCTTCCGGGGACCGGTTTCTGCCATTTCAGGCGTCGTCGGCCCGGCTTGCTTGAATCCTGATGGTGCAATGAGCAAGGGACTCACATCTGAGTATACCCTTCCACGCTTATGGTGGACAAAATGATTCAGAAAAGGGGGTGGTGATGAACAGAGTGCCTGAATTAAGCAGACCACTCTTACCCAGTCCAAAGATCAGGGCTTGATCCATCACCGTTTTTTAGCTCACTGCACCATCCCAGCTCAGAACGTGGCTATATGCAAATTAGTATGTTCCTGTCCCGGTGCATGATGGGAACAGGGCAAACCAAACTACCAAGACAATTCTTGTACTGGGAAGGAAACAAGCTTCCGGGGAACGGTTTCTGCCATTTCAGGCGTCGTCGGCCCGGCTTGCTTAAATCCTGATGGTGCAATGAGCAAGGGACTCACATCTGAGTATACCCTTCCACGCTTATGGTGGACAAAATGATTCAGAAAAGGGGGTGGTGATGAACAGAGTGCCTGAATTAAGCAGACCACTCTTACCCAGTCCAAAGATCAGGGCTTGATCCATCACCGTTTTTTAGCTCACTGCACCATCCCAGCTCAGAACTTGGCTATATGCAAATTAGTATGTTCCTGTCCCGGTGCATGATGGGAACAGGGCAAACCAAACTACCAAGCCAATTCTTGTACTGGGAAGGAAACAAGCTTCCGGGGACCGGTTTCTGCCATTTCAGGCGTCGTCGGCCCGGCTTGCTTGAATCCTGATGGTGCAATGAGCAAGGGACTCACATCTGAGTATACCCTTCCACGCTTATGGTGGACAAAATGATTCAGAAAAGGGGGTGGTGATGAACAGAGTGCCTGAATTAAGCAGACCACTCTTACCCAGTCCAAAGATCAGGGCTTGATCCATCACCATTTTTTAGCTCACTGCACCATCCCAGCTCAGTACTTGGCTATATGCAAATTAGTATGTTCCTGTCCCGGTGCATGATGGGAACAGGGCAAACCAAACTACCAAGCCAATTCTTGTACTGGGAAGGAAACAAGCTTCCGGGGACCGGTTTCTGCCATTTCAGGCGTCGTCGGCCCGGCTTGCTTGAATCCTGATGGTGCAATGAGCAAGGGACTCACATCTGAGTGTACCCTTCCACGCTTATGGTGGACAAAATGATTCAGAAAAGGGGGTGGTGATGAACAGAGTGGCTGAATTAGGCAGACCACTCTTACCCAGTCCAAAGATCAGGGCTTGATCCATCACCGTTTTTTAGCTCACTGCACCATCCCAGCTCAGAACTTGGCTATATGCAAATTAGTATGTTCCTGTCCCGGTGCATGATGGGAACAGGGCAAACCAAACTACCAAGCCAATTCTTGTACTGGGAAGGAAACAAGCTTCCGGGGACCGGTTTCTGCCATTTCAGGCGTCGTCGGCCCGGCTTGCTTGAATCCTGATGGTGCAATGAGCAAGGGACTCACATCTGAGTATACCCTTCCACGCTTATGGTGGACAAAATGATTCAGAAAAGGGGGTGGTGATGAACAGAGTGCCTGAATTAAGCAGACCACTCTTACCCAGTCCAAAGATCAGGGCTTGATCCATCACCGTTTTTTAGCTCACTGCACCATCCCAGCTCAGAACTTGGCTATATGCAAATTAGTATGTTCCTGTCCCGGTGCATGATGGGAACAGGGCAAACCAAACTACCAAGCCAATTCTTGTACTGGGAAGGAAACAAGCTTCCGGGGACCGGTTTCTGCCATTTCAGGCGTCGTCGGCCCGGCTTGCTTGAATCCTGATGGTGCAATGAGCAAGGGACTCACATCTGAGTATACCCTTCCACGCTTATGGTGGACAAAATGATTCAGAAAAGGGGGTGGTGATGAACAGAGTGCCTGAATTAAGCAGACCACTCTTACCCAGTCCAAAGATCAGGGCTTGATCCATCACCGTTTTTTAGCTCACTGCACCATCCCAGCTCAGAACTTGGCTATATGCAAATTAGTATGTTCCTGTCCCGGTGCATGATGGGAACAGGGAAAACCAAACTACCAAGCCAATTCTTGTACTGGGAAGGAAACAAGCTTCCGGGGACCGGTTTCTGCCATTTCAGGCGTCGTCGGCCCGGCTTGCTTGAATCCTGATGGTGCAATGAGCAAGGGACTCACATCTGAGTATACCCTTCCATGCTTATGGTGGACAAAATGATTCAGAAAAGGGGGTGGTGATGAACAGAGTGCCTGAATTAAGCAGACCACTCTTACCCAGTCCAAAGATCAGGGCTTGATCCATCACCGTTTTTTAGCTCACTGCACCATCCCAGCTCAGAACTTGGCTATATGCAAATTAGTATGTTCCTGTCCCGGTGCATGATGGGAACAGGGCAAACCAAACTACCAAGCCAATTCTTGTACTGGGTAGGAAACAAGCTTCCGGGGACCGGTTTCTGCCATTTCAGGCGTCGTCGGCCCGGCTTGCTTGAATCCTGATGGTGCAATGAGCAAGGGACTCACATCTGAGTGTACCCTTCCACGCTTATGGTGGACAAAATGATTCCGAAAAGGGGGTGGTGATGAACAGAGTGCCTGAATTAAGCAGACCACTCTTACCCAGTCCAAAGATCAGGGCTTGATCCATCACCGTTTTTTAGCTCACTGCACCATCCCAGCTCAGAACTTGGCTATATGCAAATTAGTATGTTCCTGTCCCGGTGCATGATGGGAACAGGGCAAACCAAACTACCAAGCCAATTCTTGTACTGGGAAGGAAACAAGCTTCCGGGGACCGGTTTCTGCCATTTCAGGCGTCGTCGGCCCGGCTTGCTTGAATCCTGATGGTGCAATGAGCAAGGGACTCACATCTGAGTATACCCTTCCACGCTTATGGTGGACAAAATGATTCAGAAAAGGGGGTGGTGATGAACAGAGTGCCTGAATTGAGCAGACCACTCTTACCTAGTCCAAAGATCAGGGCTTGATCCATCACCGTTTTTTAGCTCACTGCACCATCCCAGCTCAGAACTTGGCTATATGCAAATTAGTATGTTCCTGTCCCGGTGCATGATGGGAACAGGGCAAACCAAACTACCAAGCCAATTCTTGTACTGGGAAGGAAACAAGCTTCCGGGGACCGGTTTCTGCCATTTCAGGCGTCGTCGGCCCGGCTTGCTTGAATCCTGATGATGCAATGAGCAAGGGACTCACATCTGAGTATACCCTTCCACGCTTATGGTGGACAAAATGATTCAGAAAAGGGGGTGGTGATGAACAGAGTGCCTGAATTAAGCAGACCACTCTTACCCAGTCCAAAGATCAGGGCTTGATCCATCACCGTTTTTTAGCTCACTGCACCATCCCAGCTCAGAACTTGGCTATATGCAAATTAGTATGTTCCTGTCCCGGTGCATGATGGGAACAGGGCAAACCAAACTACCAAGCCAATTCTTGTACTGGGAAGGAAACAAGCTTCCGGGGACCGGTTTCTGCCATTTCAGGCGTCGTCGGCCCGGCTTGCTTGAATCCTGATGGTGCAATGAGCAAGGGACTCACATCTGAGTATACCCTTCCACGCTTATGGTGGACAAAATGATTCAGAAAACGGGGTGGTGATGAACAGAGTGCCTGAATTAAGCAGACCACTCTTACCCAGTCCAAAGATCAGGGCTTGATCCATCACCGTTTTTTACCTCACTGCACCATCCCAGCTCAGAACTTGGCTATATGCAAATTAGTATGTTCCTGTCCCGGTGCATGATGGGAACAGGGCAAACCAAACTACCAAGCCAATTCTTGTACTGGGAAGGAAACAAGCTTCCGGGGAACGGTTTCTGCCATTTCAGGCGTCGTCGGCCCGGCTTGCTTGAATCCTGATGGTGCAATGAGCAAGGGACTCAAATCTGAGTATACCCTTCCACGCTTATGGTGGACAAAATGATTCAGAAAAGGGGGTGGTGATGAACAGAGTGCCTGAATTAAGCAGACCACACTTACCCAGTCCAAAGATCAGGGTTTGATCCATCACCGTTTTTTAGCTCACTGCACCATCCCAGCTCAGAACTTGGCTATATGCAAATTAGTATGTTCCTGTCCCGGTGCATGATGGGAACAGGGCAAACCAAACTACCAAGCCAATTCTTGTACTGGGTAGGAAACAAGCTTCCGGGGACCGGTTTCTGCCATTTCAGGCGTCGTCGGCCCGGCTTGCTTGAATCCTGATGGTGCAATGAGCAAGGGACTCACATCTGAGTGTACCCTTCCACGCTTATGGTGGACAAAATGATTCCGAAAAGGGGGTGGTGATGAACAGAGTGCCTGAATTAAGCAGACCACTCTTACCCAGTCCAAAGATCAGGGCTTGATCCATCACCGTTTTTTAGCTCACTGCACCATCCCAGCTCAGAACTTGGCTATATGCAAATTAGTATGTTCCTGTCCCGGTGCATGATGGGAACAGGGCAAACCAAACTACCAAGCCAATTCTTGTACTGGGAAGGAAACAAGCTTCCGGGGACCGGTTTCTGCCATTTCAGGCGTCGTCGGCCCGGCTTGCTTGAATCCTGATGGTGCAATGAGCAAGGGACTCACATCTGAGTATACCCTTCCACGCTTATGGTGGACAAAATGATTCAGAAAAGGGGGTGGTGATGAACAGAGTGCCTGAATTAAGCAGACCACTCTTACCCAGTCCAAAGATCAGGGCTTGATCCATCACCGTTTTTTAGCTCACTGCACCATCCCAGCTCAGAACTTGGCTATATGCAAATTAGTATGTTCCTGTCCCGGTGCATGATGGGAACAGGGAAAACCAAACTACCAAGCCAATTCTTGTACTGGGAAGGAAACAAGCTTCCGGGGACCGGTTTCTGCCATTTCAGGCGTCGTCGGCCCGGCTTGCTTGAATCCTGATGGTGCAATGAGCAAGGGACTCACATCTGAGTATACCCTTCCACGCTTATGGTGGACAAAATGATTCAGAAAAGGGGGTGGTGATGAACAGAGTGCCTGAATTAAGCAGACCACTCTTACCCAGTCCAAAGATCAGGGCTTGATCCATCACCGTTTTTTAGCTCACTGCACCATCCCAGCTCAGAACTTGGCTATATGCAAATTAGTATGTTCCTGTCCCGGTGCATGATGGGAACAGGGAAAACCAAACTACCAAGCCAATTCTTGTACTGGGAAGGAAACAAGCTTCCGGGGACCGGTTTCTGCCATTTCAGGCGTCGTCGGCCCGGCTTGCTTGAATCCTGATGGTGCAATGAGCAAGGGACTCACATCTGAGTATACCCTTCCATGCTTATGGTGGACAAAATGATTCAGAAAAGGGGGTGGTGATGAACAGAGTGCCTGAATTAAGCAGACCACTCTTACCCAGTCCAAAGATCAGGGCTTGATCCATCACCGTTTTTTAGCTCACTGCACCATCCCAGCTCAGAACTTGGCTATATGCAAATTAGTATGTTCCTGTCCCGGTGCATGATGGGAACAGGGCAAACCAAACTACCAAGCCAATTCTTGTACTGGGTAGGAAACAAGCTTCCGGGGACCGGTTTCTGCCATTTCAGGCGTCGTCGGCCCGGCTTGCTTGAATCCTGATGGTGCAATGAGCAAGGGACTCACATCTGAGTGTACCCTTCCACGCTTATGGTGGACAAAATGATTCCGAAAAGGGGGTGGTGATGAACAGAGTGCCTGAATTAAGCAGACCACTCTTACCCAGTCCAAAGATCAGGGCTTGATCCATCACCGTTTTTTAGCTCACTGCACCATCCCAGCTCAGAACTTGGCTATATGCAAATTAGTATGTTCCTGTCCCGGTGCATGATGGGAACAGGGCAAACCAAACTACCAAGCCAATTCTTGTACTGGGAAGGAAACAAGCTTCCGGGGACCGGTTTCTGCCATTTCAGGCGTCGTCGGCCCGGCTTGCTTGAATCCTGATGGTGCAATGAGCAAGGGACTCACATCTGAGTATACCCTTCCACGCTTATGGTGGACAAAATGATTCAGAAAAGGGGGTGGTGATGAACAGAGTGCCTGAATTAAGCAGACCACTCTTACCCAGTCCAAAGATCAGGGCTTGATCCATCACCGTTTTTTAGCTCACTGCACCATCCCAGCTCAGAACTTGGCTATATGCAAATTAGTATGTTCCTGTCCCGGTGCATGATGGGAACAGGGAAAACCAAACTACCAAGCCAATTCTTGTACTGGGAAGGAAACAAGCTTCCGGGGACCGGTTTCTGCCATTTCAGGCGTCGTCGGCCCGGCTTGCTTGAATCCTGATGGTGCAATGAGCAAGGGACTCACATCTGAGTATACCCTTCCATGCTTATGGTGGACAAAATGATTCAGAAAAGGGGGTGGTGATGAACAGAGTGCCTGAATTAAGCAGACCACTCTTACCCAGTCCAAAGATCAGGGCTTGATCCATCACCGTTTTTTAGCTCACTGCACCATCCCAGCTCAGAACTTGGCTATATGCAAATTAGTATGTTCCTGTCCCGGTGCATGATGGGAACAGGGCAAACCAAACTACCAAGCCAATTCTTGTACTGGGTAGGAAACAAGCTTCCGGGGACCGGTTTCTGCCATTTCAGGCGTCGTCGGCCCGGCTTGCTTGAATCCTGATGGTGCAATGAGCAAGGGACTCACATCTGAGTGTACCCTTCCACGCTTATGGTGGACAAAATGATTCCGAAAAGGGGGTGGTGATGAACAGAGTGCCTGAATTAAGCAGACCACTCTTACCCAGTCCAAAGATCAGGGCTTGATCCATCACCGTTTTTTAGCTCACTGCACCATCCCAGCTCAGAACTTGGCTATATGCAAATTAGTATGTTCCTGTCCCGGTGCATGATGGGAACAGGGCAAACCAAACTACCAAGCCAATTCTTGTACTGGGAAGGAAACAAGCTTCCGGGGACCGGTTTCTGCCATTTCAGGCGTCGTCGGCCCGGCTTGCTTGAATCCTGATGGTGCAATGAGCAAGGGACTCACATCTGAGTATACCCTTCCACGCTTATGGTGGACAAAATGATTCAGAAAACGGGGTGGTGATGAACAGAGTGCCTGAATTAAGCAGACCACTCTTACCCAGTCCAAAGATCAGGGCTTGATCCATCACCGTTTTTTACCTCACTGCACCATCCCAGCTCAGAACTTGGCTATATGCAAATTAGTATGTTCCTGTCCCGGTGCATGATGGGAACAGGGCAAACCAAACTACCAAGCCAATTCTTGTACTGGGAAGGAAACAAGCTTCCGGGGAACGGTTTCTGCCATTTCAGGCGTCGTCGGCCCGGCTTGCTTGAATCCTGATGGTGCAATGAGCAAGGGACTCAAATCTGAGTATACCCTTCCACGCTTATGGTGGACAAAATGATTCAGAAAAGGGGGTGGTGATGAACAGAGTGCCTGAATTAAGCAGACCACACTTACCCAGTCCAAAGATCAGGGCTTGATCCATCACCGTTTTTTAGCTCACTGCACCATCCCAGCTCAGAACTTGGCTATATGCAAATTAGTATGTTCCTGTCCCGGTGCATGATGGGAACAGGGCAAACCAAACTACCAAGCCAATTCTTGTACTGGGTAGGAAACAAGCTTCCGGGGACCGGTTTCTGCCATTTCAGGCGTCGTCGGCCCGGCTTGCTTGAATCCTGATGGTGCAATGAGCAAGGGACTCACATCTGAGTGTACCCTTCCACGCTTATGGTGGACAAAATGATTCCGAAAAGGGGGTGGTGATGAACAGAGTGCCTGAATTAAGCAGACCACTCTTACCCAGTCCAAAGATCAGGGCTTGATCCATCACCGTTTTTTAGCTCACTGCACCATCCCAGCTCAGAACTTGGCTATATGCAAATTAGTATGTTCCTGTCCCGGTGCATGATGGGAACAGGGCAAACCAAACTACCAAGCCAATTCTTGTACTGGGAAGGAAACAAGCTTCCGGGGACCGGTTTCTGCCATTTCAGGCGTCGTCGGCCCGGCTTGCTTGAATCCTGATGGTGCAATGAGCAAGGGACTCACATCTGAGTATACCCTTCCACGCTTATGGTGGACAAAATGATTCAGAAAAGGGGGTGGTGATGAACAGAGTGCCTGAATTAAGCAGACCACTCTTACCCAGTCCAAAGATCAGGGCTTGATCCATCACCGTTTTTTAGCTCACTGCACCATCCCAGCTCAGAACTTGGCTATATGCAAATTAGTATGTTCCTGTCCCGGTGCATGATGGGAACAGGGAAAACCAAACTACCAAGCCAATTCTTGTACTGGGAAGGAAACAAGCTTCCGGGGACCGGTTTCTGCCATTTCAGGCGTCGTCGGCCCGGCTTGCTTGAATCCTGATGGTGCAATGAGCAAGGGACTCACATCTGAGTATACCCTTCCACGCTTATGGTGGACAAAATGATTCAGAAAAGGGGGTGGTGATGAACAGAGTGCCTGAATTAAGCAGACCACTCTTACCCAGTCCAAAGATCAGGGCTTGATCCATCACCGTTTTTTAGCTCACTGCACCATCCCAGCTCAGAACTTGGCTATATGCAAATTAGTATGTTCCTGTCCCGGTGCATGATGGGAACAGGGAAAACCAAACTACCAAGCCAATTCTTGTACTGGGAAGGAAACAAGCTTCCGGGGACCGGTTTCTGCCATTTCAGGCGTCGTCGGCCCGGCTTGCTTGAATCCTGATGGTGCAATGAGCAAGGGACTCACATCTGAGTATACCCTTCCATGCTTATGGTGGACAAAATGATTCAGAAAAGGGGGTGGTGATGAACAGAGTGCCTGAATTAAGCAGACCACTCTTACCCAGTCCAAAGATCAGGGCTTGATCCATCACCGTTTTTTAGCTCACTGCACCATCCCAGCTCAGAACTTGGCTATATGCAAATTAGTATGTTCCTGTCCCGGTGCATGATGGGAACAGGGCAAACCAAACTACCAAGCCAATTCTTGTACTGGGTAGGAAACAAGCTTCCGGGGACCGGTTTCTGCCATTTCAGGCGTCGTCGGCCCGGCTTGCTTGAATCCTGATGGTGCAATGAGCAAGGGACTCACATCTGAGTGTACCCTTCCACGCTTATGGTGGACAAAATGATTCCGAAAAGGGGGTGGTGATGAACAGAGTGCCTGAATTAAGCAGACCACTCTTACCCAGTCCAAAGATCAGGGCTTGATCCATCACCGTTTTTTAGCTCACTGCACCATCCCAGCTCAGAACTTGGCTATATGCAAATTAGTATGTTCCTGTCCCGGTGCATGATGGGAACAGGGCAAACCAAACTACCAAGCCAATTCTTGTACTGGGAAGGAAACAAGCTTCCGGGGACCGGTTTCTGCCATTTCAGGCGTCGTCGGCCCGGCTTGCTTGAATCCTGATGGTGCAATGAGCAAGGGACTCACATCTGAGTATACCCTTCCACGCTTATGGTGGACAAAATGATTCAGAAAAGGGGGTGGTGATGAACAGAGTGCCTGAATTAAGCAGACCACTCTTACCCAGTCCAAAGATCAGGGCTTGATCCATCACCGTTTTTTAGCTCACTGCACCATCCCAGCTCAGAACTTGGCTATATGCAAATTAGTATGTTCCTGTCCCGGTGCATGATGGGAACAGGGAAAACCAAACTACCAAGCCAATTCTTGTACTGGGAAGGAAACAAGCTTCCGGGGACCGGTTTCTGCCATTTCAGGCGTCGTCGGCCCGGCTTGCTTGAATCCTGATGGTGCAATGAGCAAGGGACTCACATCTGAGTATACCCTTCCATGCTTATGGTGGACAAAATGATTCAGAAAAGGGGGTGGTGATGAACAGAGTGCCTGAATTAAGCAGACCACTCTTACCCAGTCCAAAGATCAGGGCTTGATCCATCACCGTTTTTTAGCTCACTGCACCATCCCAGCTCAGAACTTGGCTATATGCAAATTAGTATGTTCCTGTCCCGGTGCATGATGGGAACAGGGCAAACCAAACTACCAAGCCAATTCTTGTACTGGGTAGGAAACAAGCTTCCGGGGACCGGTTTCTGCCATTTCAGGCGTCGTCGGCCCGGCTTGCTTGAATCCTGATGGTGCAATGAGCAAGGGACTCACATCTGAGTGTACCCTTCCACGCTTATGGTGGACAAAATGATTCCGAAAAGGGGGTGGTGATGAACAGAGTGCCTGAATTAAGCAGACCACTCTTACCCAGTCCAAAGATCAGGGCTTGATCCATCACCGTTTTTTAGCTCACTGCACCATCCCAGCTCAGAACTTGGCTATATGCAAATTAGTATGTTCCTGTCCCGGTGCATGATGGGAACAGGGCAAACCAAACTACCAAGCCAATTCTTGTACTGGGAAGGAAACAAGCTTCCGGGGACCGGTTTCTGCCATTTCAGGCGTCGTCGGCCCGGCTTGCTTGAATCCTGATGGTGCAATGAGCAAGGGACTCACATCTGAGTATACCCTTCCACGCTTATGGTGGACAAAATGATTCAGAAAAGGGGGTGGTGATGAACAGAGTGCCTGAATTGAGCAGACCACTCTTACCTAGTCCAAAGATCAGGGCTTGATCCATCACCGTTTTTTAGCTCACTGCACCATCCCAGCTCAGAACTTGGCTATATGCAAATTAGTATGTTCCTGTCCCGGTGCATGATGGGAACAGGGCAAACCAAACTACCAAGCCAATTCTTGTACTGGGAAGGAAACAAGCTTCCGGGGACCGGTTTCTGCCATTTCAGGCGTTGTCGGCCCGGCTTGCTTGAATCCTGATGATGCAATGAGCAAGGGACTCACATCTGAGTATACCCTTCCACGCTTATGGTGGACAAAATGATTCAGAAAAGGGGGTGGTGATGAACAGAGTGCCTGAATTAAGCAGACCACTCTTACCCAGTCCAAAGATCAGGGCTTGATCCATCACCGTTTTTTAGCTCACTGCACCATCCCAGCTCAGAACTTGGCTATATGCAAATTAGTATGTTCCTGTCCCGGTGCATGATGGGAACAAGGCAAACCAAACTACCAAGCCAATTCTTGTACTGGGAAGGAAACAAGCTTCCGGGGACCGGTTTCTGCCATTTCAGGCGTCGTCGGCCCGGCTTGATTGAATCCTGATGGTGCAATGAGCAAGGGACTCACATCTGAGTATACCCTTCCACGCTTATGGTGGACAAAATGATTCAGAAAAGGGGGTGGTGATGAACAGAGTGCCTGAATTAAGCAGACCACTCTTACCCAGTCCAAAGATCAGGGCTTGATCCATCACCGTTTTTTAGCTCACTGCACCATCCCAGCTCAGAACTTGGCTATATGCAAATTAGTATGTTCCTGTCCCGGTGCATGATGGGAACAGGGAAAACCAAACTACCAAGCCAATTCTTGTACTGGGAAGGAAACAAGCTTCCGGGGACCGGTTTCTGCCATTTCAGGCGTCGTCGGCCCGGCTTGCTTGAATCCTGATGGTGCAATGAGCAAGGGACTCACATCTGAGTATACCCTTCCATGCTTATGGTGGACAAAATGATTCAGAAAAGGGGGTGGTGATGAACAGAGTGCCTGAATTAAGCAGACCACTCTTACCCAGTCCAAAGATCAGGGCTTGATCCATCACCGTTTTTTAGCTCACTGCACCATCCCAGCTCAGAACTTGGCTATATGCAAATTAGTATGTTCCTGTCCCGGTGCATGATGGGAACAGGGCAAACCAAACTACCAAGCCAATTCTTGTACTGGGAAGGAAACAAGCTTCCGGGGACCGGTTTCTGCCATTTCAGGCGTCGTCGGCCCGGCTTGCTTGAATCCTGATGGTGCAATGAGCAAGGGACTCACATCTGAGTATACCCTTCCACGCTTATGGTGGACAAAATGATTCAGAAAAGGGGGTGGTGATGAACAGAGTGCCTGAATTGAGCAGACCACTCTTACCTAGTCCAAAGATCAGGGCTTGATCCATCACCGTTTTTTAGCTCACTGCACCATCCCAGCTCAGAACTTGGCTATATGCAAATTAGTATGTTCCTGTCCCGGTGCATGATGGGAACAGGGCAAACCAAACTACCAAGCCAATTCTTGTACTGGGAAGGAAACAAGCTTCCGGGGACCGGTTTCTGCCATTTCAGGCGTCGTCGGCCCGGCTTGCTTGATCCTGATGGTGCAATGAGCAAGGGACTCACATCTGAGTATACCCTTCCACGCTTATGGTGGACAAAATGATTCAGAAAAGGGGGTGGTGATGAACAGAGTGCCTGAATTAAGCAGACCACTCTTACCCAGTCCAAAGATCAGGGCTTGATCCATCACCGTTTTTTAGCTCACTGCACCATCCCAGCTCAGAACTTGGCTATATGCAAATTAGTATGTTCCTGTCCCGGTGCATGATGGGAACAGGGAAAACCAAACTACCAAGCCAATTCTTGTACTGGGAAGGAAACAAGCTTCCGGGGACCGGTTTCTGCCATTTCAGGCGTCGTCGGCCCGGCTTGCTTGAATCCTGATGGTGCAATGAGCAAGGGACTCACATCTGAGTATACCCTTCCACGCTTATGGTGGACAAAATGATTCAGAAAAGGGGGTGGTGATGAACAGAGTGCCTGAATTAAGCAGACCACTCTTACCCAGTCCAAAGATCAGGGCTTGATCCATCACCGTTTTTTAGCTCACTGCACCATCCCAGCTCAGAACTTGGCTATATGCAAATTAGTATGTTCCTGTCCCGGTGCATGATGGGAACAGGGCAAACCAAACTACCAAGCCAATTCTTGTACTGGGAAGGAAACAAGCTTCCGGGGACCGGTTTCTGCCATTTCAGGCGTCGTCGGCCCGGCTTGCTTGAATCCTGATGGTGCAATGAGCAAGGGACTCACATCTGAGTATACCCTTCCACGCTTATGGTGGACAAAATGATTCAGAAAAGGGGGTGGTGATGAACAGAGTGCCTGAATTAAGCAGACCACTCTTACCCAGTCCAAAGATCAGGGCTTGATCCATCACCGTTTTTTAGCTCACTGCACCATCCCAGCTCAGAACGTGGCTATATGCAAATTAGTATGTTCCTGTCCCGGTGCATGATGGGAACAGGGCAAACCAAACTACCAAGACAATTCTTGTACTGGGAAGGAAACAAGCTTCCGGGGAACGGTTTCTGCCATTTCAGGCGTCGTCGGCCCGGCTTGCTTAAATCCTGATGGTGCAATGAGCAAGGGACTCACATCTGAGTATACCCTTCCACGCTTATGGTGGACAAAATGATTCAGAAAAGGGGGTGGTGATGAACAGAGTGCCTGAATTAAGCAGACCACTCTTACCCAGTCCAAAGATCAGGGCTTGATCCATCACCGTTTTTTAGCTCACTGCACCATCCCAGCTCAGAACTTGGCTATATGCAAATTAGTATGTTCCTGTCCCGGTGCATGATGGGAACAGGGCAAACCAAACTACCAAGCCAATTCTTGTACTGGGAAGGAAACAAGCTTCCGGGGACCGGTTTCTGCCATTTCAGGCGTCGTCGGCCCGGCTTGCTTGAATCCTGATGGTGCAATGAGCAAGGGACTCACATCTGAGTATACCCTTCCACGCTTATGGTGGACAAAATGATTCAGAAAAGGGGGTGGTGATGAACAGAGTGCCTGAATTAAGCAGACCACTCTTACCCAGTCCAAAGATCAGGGCTTGATCCATCACCATTTTTTAGCTCACTGCACCATCCCAGCTCAGTACTTGGCTATATGCAAATTAGTATGTTCCTGTCCCGGTGCATGATGGGAACAGGGCAAACCAAACTACCAAGCCAATTCTTGTACTGGGAAGGAAACAAGCTTCCGGGGACCGGTTTCTGCCATTTCAGGCGTCGTCGGCCCGGCTTGCTTGAATCCTGATGGTGCAATGAGCAAGGGACTCACATCTGAGTGTACCCTTCCACGCTTATGGTGGACAAAATGATTCAGAAAAGGGGGTGGTGATGAACAGAGTGGCTGAATTAGGCAGACCACTCTTACCCAGTCCAAAGATCAGGGCTTGATCCATCACCGTTTTTTAGCTCACTGCACCATCCCAGCTCAGAACTTGGCTATATGCAAATTAGTATGTTCCTGTCCCGGTGCATGATGGGAACAGGGCAAACCAAACTACCAAGCCAATTCTTGTACTGGGAAGGAAACAAGCTTCCGGGGACCGGTTTCTGCCATTTCAGGCGTCGTCGGCCCGGCTTGCTTGAATCCTGATGGTGCAATGAGCAAGGGACTCACATCTGAGTATACCCTTCCACGCTTATGGTGGACAAAATGATTCAGAAAAGGGGGTGGTGATGAACAGAGTGCCTGAATTAAGCAGACCACTCTTACCCAGTCCAAAGATCAGGGCTTGATCCATCACCGTTTTTTAGCTCACTGCACCATCCCAGCTCAGAACTTGGCTATATGCAAATTAGTATGTTCCTGTCCCGGTGCATGATGGGAACAGGGCAAACCAAACTACCAAGCCAATTCTTGTACTGGGAAGGAAACAAGCTTCCGGGGACCGGTTTCTGCCATTTCAGGCGTCGTCGGCCCGGCTTGCTTGAATCCTGATGGTGCAATGAGCAAGGGACTCACATCTGAGTATACCCTTCCACGCTTATGGTGGACAAAATGATTCAGAAAAGGGGGTGGTGATGAACAGAGTGCCTGAATTAAGCAGACCACTCTTACCCAGTCCAAAGATCAGGGCTTGATCCATCACCGTTTTTTAGCTCACTGCACCATCCCAGCTCAGAACTTGGCTATATGCAAATTAGTATGTTCCTGTCCCGGTGCATGATGGGAACAGGGAAAACCAAACTACCAAGCCAATTCTTGTACTGGGAAGGAAACAAGCTTCCGGGGACCGGTTTCTGCCATTTCAGGCGTCGTCGGCCCGGCTTGCTTGAATCCTGATGGTGCAATGAGCAAGGGACTCACATCTGAGTATACCCTTCCATGCTTATGGTGGACAAAATGATTCAGAAAAGGGGGTGGTGATGAACAGAGTGCCTGAATTAAGCAGACCACTCTTACCCAGTCCAAAGATCAGGGCTTGATCCATCACCGTTTTTTAGCTCACTGCACCATCCCAGCTCAGAACTTGGCTATATGCAAATTAGTATGTTCCTGTCCCGGTGCATGATGGGAACAGGGCAAACCAAACTACCAAGCCAATTCTTGTACTGGGTAGGAAACAAGCTTCCGGGGACCGGTTTCTGCCATTTCAGGCGTCGTCGGCCCGGCTTGCTTGAATCCTGATGGTGCAATGAGCAAGGGACTCACATCTGAGTGTACCCTTCCACGCTTATGGTGGACAAAATGATTCCGAAAAGGGGGTGGTGATGAACAGAGTGCCTGAATTAAGCAGACCACTCTTACCCAGTCCAAAGATCAGGGCTTGATCCATCACCGTTTTTTAGCTCACTGCACCATCCCAGCTCAGAACTTGGCTATATGCAAATTAGTATGTTCCTGTCCCGGTGCATGATGGGAACAGGGCAAACCAAACTACCAAGCCAATTCTTGTACTGGGAAGGAAACAAGCTTCCGGGGACCGGTTTCTGCCATTTCAGGCGTCGTCGGCCCGGCTTGCTTGAATCCTGATGGTGCAATGAGCAAGGGACTCACATCTGAGTATACCCTTCCACGCTTATGGTGGACAAAATGATTCAGAAAAGGGGGTGGTGATGAACAGAGTGCCTGAATTGAGCAGACCACTCTTACCTAGTCCAAAGATCAGGGCTTGATCCATCACCGTTTTTTAGCTCACTGCACCATCCCAGCTCAGAACTTGGCTATATGCAAATTAGTATGTTCCTGTCCCGGTGCATGATGGGAACAGGGCAAACCAAACTACCAAGCCAATTCTTGTACTGGGAAGGAAACAAGCTTCCGGGGACCGGTTTCTGCCATTTCAGGCGTCGTCGGCCCGGCTTGCTTGAATCCTGATGATGCAATGAGCAAGGGACTCACATCTGAGTATACCCTTCCACGCTTATGGTGGACAAAATGATTCAGAAAAGGGGGTGGTGATGAACAGAGTGCCTGAATTAAGCAGACCACTCTTACCCAGTCCAAAGATCAGGGCTTGATCCATCACCGTTTTTTAGCTCACTGCACCATCCCAGCTCAGAACTTGGCTATATGCAAATTAGTATGTTCCTGTCCCGGTGCATGATGGGAACAGGGCAAACCAAACTACCAAGCCAATTCTTGTACTGGGAAGGAAACAAGCTTCCGGGGACCGGTTTCTGCCATTTCAGGCGTCGTCGGCCCGGCTTGCTTGAATCCTGATGGTGCAATGAGCAAGGGACTCACATCTGAGTATACCCTTCCACGCTTATGGTGGACAAAATGATTCAGAAAACGGGGTGGTGATGAACAGAGTGCCTGAATTAAGCAGACCACTCTTACCCAGTCCAAAGATCAGGGCTTGATCCATCACCGTTTTTTACCTCACTGCACCATCCCAGCTCAGAACTTGGCTATATGCAAATTAGTATGTTCCTGTCCCGGTGCATGATGGGAACAGGGCAAACCAAACTACCAAGCCAATTCTTGTACTGGGAAGGAAACAAGCTTCCGGGGAACGGTTTCTGCCATTTCAGGCGTCGTCGGCCCGGCTTGCTTGAATCCTGATGGTGCAATGAGCAAGGGACTCAAATCTGAGTATACCCTTCCACGCTTATGGTGGACAAAATGATTCAGAAAAGGGGGTGGTGATGAACAGAGTGCCTGAATTAAGCAGACCACACTTACCCAGTCCAAAGATCAGGGCTTGATCCATCACCGTTTTTTAGCTCACTGCACCATCCCAGCTCAGAACTTGGCTATATGCAAATTAGTATGTTCCTGTCCCGGTGCATGATGGGAACAGGGCAAACCAAACTACCAAGCCAATTCTTGTACTGGGTAGGAAACAAGCTTCCGGGGACCGGTTTCTGCCATTTCAGGCGTCGTCGGCCCGGCTTGCTTGAATCCTGATGGTGCAATGAGCAAGGGACTCACATCTGAGTGTACCCTTCCACGCTTATGGTGGACAAAATGATTCCGAAAAGGGGGTGGTGATGAACAGAGTGCCTGAATTAAGCAGACCACTCTTACCCAGTCCAAAGATCAGGGCTTGATCCATCACCGTTTTTTAGCTCACTGCACCATCCCAGCTCAGAACTTGGCTATATGCAAATTAGTATGTTCCTGTCCCGGTGCATGATGGGAACAGGGCAAACCAAACTACCAAGCCAATTCTTGTACTGGGAAGGAAACAAGCTTCCGGGGACCGGTTTCTGCCATTTCAGGCGTCGTCGGCCCGGCTTGCTTGAATCCTGATGGTGCAATGAGCAAGGGACTCACATCTGAGTATACCCTTCCACGCTTATGGTGGACAAAATGATTCAGAAAAGGGGGTGGTGATGAACAGAGTGCCTGAATTAAGCAGACCACTCTTACCCAGTCCAAAGATCAGGGCTTGATCCATCACCGTTTTTTAGCTCACTGCACCATCCCAGCTCAGAACTTGGCTATATGCAAATTAGTATGTTCCTGTCCCGGTGCATGATGGGAACAGGGAAAACCAAACTACCAAGCCAATTCTTGTACTGGGAAGGAAACAAGCTTCCGGGGACCGGTTTCTGCCATTTCAGGCGTCGTCGGCCCGGCTTGCTTGAATCCTGATGGTGCAATGAGCAAGGGACTCACATCTGAGTATACCCTTCCACGCTTATGGTGGACAAAATGATTCAGAAAAGGGGGTGGTGATGAACAGAGTGCCTGAATTAAGCAGACCACTCTTACCCAGTCCAAAGATCAGGGCTTGATCCATCACCGTTTTTTAGCTCACTGCACCATCCCAGCTCAGAACTTGGCTATATGCAAATTAGTATGTTCCTGTCCCGGTGCATGATGGGAACAGGGAAAACCAAACTACCAAGCCAATTCTTGTACTGGGAAGGAAACAAGCTTCCGGGGACCGGTTTCTGCCATTTCAGGCGTCGTCGGCCCGGCTTGCTTGAATCCTGATGGTGCAATGAGCAAGGGACTCACATCTGAGTATACCCTTCCATGCTTATGGTGGACAAAATGATTCAGAAAAGGGGGTGGTGATGAACAGAGTGCCTGAATTAAGCAGACCACTCTTACCCAGTCCAAAGATCAGGGCTTGATCCATCACCGTTTTTTAGCTCACTGCACCATCCCAGCTCAGAACTTGGCTATATGCAAATTAGTATGTTCCTGTCCCGGTGCATGATGGGAACAGGGCAAACCAAACTACCAAGCCAATTCTTGTACTGGGTAGGAAACAAGCTTCCGGGGACCGGTTTCTGCCATTTCAGGCGTCGTCGGCCCGGCTTGCTTGAATCCTGATGGTGCAATGAGCAAGGGACTCACATCTGAGTGTACCCTTCCACGCTTATGGTGGACAAAATGATTCCGAAAAGGGGGTGGTGATGAACAGAGTGCCTGAATTAAGCAGACCACTCTTACCCAGTCCAAAGATCAGGGCTTGATCCATCACCGTTTTTTAGCTCACTGCACCATCCCAGCTCAGAACTTGGCTATATGCAAATTAGTATGTTCCTGTCCCGGTGCATGATGGGAACAGGGCAAACCAAACTACCAAGCCAATTCTTGTACTGGGAAGGAAACAAGCTTCCGGGGACCGGTTTCTGCCATTTCAGGCGTCGTCGGCCCGGCTTGCTTGAATCCTGATGGTGCAATGAGCAAGGGACTCACATCTGAGTATACCCTTCCACGCTTATGGTGGACAAAATGATTCAGAAAAGGGGGTGGTGATGAACAGAGTGCCTGAATTAAGCAGACCACTCTTACCCAGTCCAAAGATCAGGGCTTGATCCATCACCGTTTTTTAGCTCACTGCACCATCCCAGCTCAGAACTTGGCTATATGCAAATTAGTATGTTCCTGTCCCGGTGCATGATGGGAACAGGGAAAACCAAACTACCAAGCCAATTCTTGTACTGGGAAGGAAACAAGCTTCCGGGGACCGGTTTCTGCCATTTCAGGCGTCGTCGGCCCGGCTTGCTTGAATCCTGATGGTGCAATGAGCAAGGGACTCACATCTGAGTATACCCTTCCATGCTTATGGTGGACAAAATGATTCAGAAAAGGGGGTGGTGATGAACAGAGTGCCTGAATTAAGCAGACCACTCTTACCCAGTCCAAAGATCAGGGCTTGATCCATCACCGTTTTTTAGCTCACTGCACCATCCCAGCTCAGAACTTGGCTATATGCAAATTAGTATGTTCCTGTCCCGGTGCATGATGGGAACAGGGCAAACCAAACTACCAAGCCAATTCTTGTACTGGGTAGGAAACAAGCTTCCGGGGACCGGTTTCTGCCATTTCAGGCGTCGTCGGCCCGGCTTGCTTGAATCCTGATGGTGCAATGAGCAAGGGACTCACATCTGAGTGTACCCTTCCACGCTTATGGTGGACAAAATGATTCCGAAAAGGGGGTGGTGATGAACAGAGTGCCTGAATTAAGCAGACCACTCTTACCCAGTCCAAAGATCAGGGCTTGATCCATCACCGTTTTTTAGCTCACTGCACCATCCCAGCTCAGAACTTGGCTATATGCAAATTAGTATGTTCCTGTCCCGGTGCATGATGGGAACAGGGCAAACCAAACTACCAAGCCAATTCTTGTACTGGGAAGGAAACAAGCTTCCGGGGACCGGTTTCTGCCATTTCAGGCGTCGTCGGCCCGGCTTGCTTGAATCCTGATGGTGCAATGAGCAAGGGACTCACATCTGAGTATACCCTTCCACGCTTATGGTGGACAAAATGATTCAGAAAAGGGGGTGGTGATGAACAGAGTGCCTGAATTGAGCAGACCACTCTTACCTAGTCCAAAGATCAGGGCTTGATCCATCACCGTTTTTTAGCTCACTGCACCATCCCAGCTCAGAACTTGGCTATATGCAAATTAGTATGTTCCTGTCCCGGTGCATGATGGGAACAGGGCAAACCAAACTACCAAGCCAATTCTTGTACTGGGAAGGAAACAAGCTTCCGGGGAACGGTTTCTGCCATTTCAGGCGTCGTCGGCCCGGCTTGCTTGAATCCTGATGGTGCAATGAGCAAGGGACTCAAATCTGAGTATACCCTTCCACGCTTATGGTGGACAAAATGATTCAGAAAAGGGGGTGGTGATGAACAGAGTGCCTGAATTAAGCAGACCACACTTACCCAGTCCAAAGATCAGGGCTTGATCCATCACCGTTTTTTAGCTCACTGCACCATCCCAGCTCAGAACTTGGCTATATGCAAATTAGTATGTTCCTGTCCCGGTGCATGATGGGAACAGGGCAAACCAAACTACCAAGCCAATTCTTGTACTGGGTAGGAAACAAGCTTCCGGGGACCGGTTTCTGCCATTTCAGGCGTCGTCGGCCCGGCTTGCTTGAATCCTGATGGTGCAATGAGCAAGGGACTCACATCTGAGTGTACCCTTCCACGCTTATGGTGGACAAAATGATTCCGAAAAGGGGGTGGTGATGAACAGAGTGCCTGAATTAAGCAGACCACTCTTACCCAGTCCAAAGATCAGGGCTTGATCCATCACCGTTTTTTAGCTCACTGCACCATCCCAGCTCAGAACTTGGCTATATGCAAATTAGTATGTTCCTGTCCCGGTGCATGATGGGAACAGGGCAAACCAAACTACCAAGCCAATTCTTGTACTGGGAAGGAAACAAGCTTCCGGGGACCGGTTTCTGCCATTTCAGGCGTCGTCGGCCCGGCTTGCTTGAATCCTGATGGTGCAATGAGCAAGGGACTCACATCTGAGTATACCCTTCCACGCTTATGGTGGACAAAATGATTCAGAAAAGGGGGTGGTGATGAACAGAGTGCCTGAATTAAGCAGACCACTCTTACCCAGTCCAAAGATCAGGGCTTGATCCATCACCGTTTTTTAGCTCACTGCACCATCCCAGCTCAGAACTTGGCTATATGCAAATTAGTATGTTCCTGTCCCGGTGCATGATGGGAACAGGGAAAACCAAACTACCAAGCCAATTCTTGTACTGGGAAGGAAACAAGCTTCCGGGGACCGGTTTCTGCCATTTCAGGCGTCGTCGGCCCGGCTTGCTTGAATCCTGATGGTGCAATGAGCAAGGGACTCACATCTGAGTATACCCTTCCACGCTTATGGTGGACAAAATGATTCAGAAAAGGGGGTGGTGATGAACAGAGTGCCTGAATTAAGCAGACCACTCTTACCCAGTCCAAAGATCAGGGCTTGATCCATCACCGTTTTTTAGCTCACTGCACCATCCCAGCTCAGAACTTGGCTATATGCAAATTAGTATGTTCCTGTCCCGGTGCATGATGGGAACAGGGAAAACCAAACTACCAAGCCAATTCTTGTACTGGGAAGGAAACAAGCTTCCGGGGACCGGTTTCTGCCATTTCAGGCGTCGTCGGCCCGGCTTGCTTGAATCCTGATGGTGCAATGAGCAAGGGACTCACATCTGAGTATACCCTTCCATGCTTATGGTGGACAAAATGATTCAGAAAAGGGGGTGGTGATGAACAGAGTGCCTGAATTAAGCAGACCACTCTTACCCAGTCCAAAGATCAGGGCTTGATCCATCACCGTTTTTTAGCTCACTGCACCATCCCAGCTCAGAACTTGGCTATATGCAAATTAGTATGTTCCTGTCCCGGTGCATGATGGGAACAGGGCAAACCAAACTACCAAGCCAATTCTTGTACTGGGTAGGAAACAAGCTTCCGGGGACCGGTTTCTGCCATTTCAGGCGTCGTCGGCCCGGCTTGCTTGAATCCTGATGGTGCAATGAGCAAGGGACTCACATCTGAGTGTACCCTTCCACGCTTATGGTGGACAAAATGATTCCGAAAAGGGGGTGGTGATGAACAGAGTGCCTGAATTAAGCAGACCACTCTTACCCAGTCCAAAGATCAGGGCTTGATCCATCACCGTTTTTTAGCTCACTGCACCATCCCAGCTCAGAACTTGGCTATATGCAAATTAGTATGTTCCTGTCCCGGTGCATGATGGGAACAGGGCAAACCAAACTACCAAGCCAATTCTTGTACTGGGAAGGAAACAAGCTTCCGGGGACCGGTTTCTGCCATTTCAGGCGTCGTCGGCCCGGCTTGCTTGAATCCTGATGGTGCAATGAGCAAGGGACTCACATCTGAGTATACCCTTCCACGCTTATGGTGGACAAAATGATTCAGAAAAGGGGGTGGTGATGAACAGAGTGCCTGAATTAAGCAGACCACTCTTACCCAGTCCAAAGATCAGGGCTTGATCCATCACCGTTTTTTAGCTCACTGCACCATCCCAGCTCAGAACTTGGCTATATGCAAATTAGTATGTTCCTGTCCCGGTGCATGATGGGAACAGGGAAAACCAAACTACCAAGCCAATTCTTGTACTGGGAAGGAAACAAGCTTCCGGGGACCGGTTTCTGCCATTTCAGGCGTCGTCGGCCCGGCTTGCTTGAATCCTGATGGTGCAATGAGCAAGGGACTCACATCTGAGTATACCCTTCCATGCTTATGGTGGACAAAATGATTCAGAAAAGGGGGTGGTGATGAACAGAGTGCCTGAATTAAGCAGACCACTCTTACCCAGTCCAAAGATCAGGGCTTGATCCATCACCGTTTTTTAGCTCACTGCACCATCCCAGCTCAGAACTTGGCTATATGCAAATTAGTATGTTCCTGTCCCGGTGCATGATGGGAACAGGGCAAACCAAACTACCAAGCCAATTCTTGTACTGGGTAGGAAACAAGCTTCCGGGGACCGGTTTCTGCCATTTCAGGCGTCGTCGGCCCGGCTTGCTTGAATCCTGATGGTGCAATGAGCAAGGGACTCACATCTGAGTGTACCCTTCCACGCTTATGGTGGACAAAATGATTCCGAAAAGGGGGTGGTGATGAACAGAGTGCCTGAATTAAGCAGACCACTCTTACCCAGTCCAAAGATCAGGGCTTGATCCATCACCGTTTTTTAGCTCACTGCACCATCCCAGCTCAGAACTTGGCTATATGCAAATTAGTATGTTCCTGTCCCGGTGCATGATGGGAACAGGGCAAACCAAACTACCAAGCCAATTCTTGTACTGGGAAGGAAACAAGCTTCCGGGGACCGGTTTCTGCCATTTCAGGCGTCGTCGGCCCGGCTTGCTTGAATCCTGATGGTGCAATGAGCAAGGGACTCACATCTGAGTATACCCTTCCACGCTTATGGTGGACAAAATGATTCAGAAAAGGGGGTGGTGATGAACAGAGTGCCTGAATTGAGCAGACCACTCTTACCTAGTCCAAAGATCAGGGCTTGATCCATCACCGTTTTTTAGCTCACTGCACCATCCCAGCTCAGAACTTGGCTATATGCAAATTAGTATGTTCCTGTCCCGGTGCATGATGGGAACAGGGCAAACCAAACTACCAAGCCAATTCTTGTACTGGGAAGGAAACAAGCTTCCGGGGACCGGTTTCTGCCATTTCAGGCGTCGTCGGCCCGGCTTGCTTGAATCCTGATGATGCAATGAGCAAGGGACTCACATCTGAGTATACCCTTCCACGCTTATGGTGGACAAAATGATTCAGAAAAGGGGGTGGTGATGAACAGAGTGCCTGAATTAAGCAGACCACTCTTACCCAGTCCAAAGATCAGGGCTTGATCCATCACCGTTTTTTAGCTCACTGCACCATCCCAGCTCAGAACTTGGCTATATGCAAATTAGTATGTTCCTGTCCCGGTGCATGATGGGAACAAGGCAAACCAAACTACCAAGCCAATTCTTGTACTGGGAAGGAAACAAGCTTCCGGGGACCGGTTTCTGCCATTTCAGGCGTCGTCGGCCCGGCTTGATTGAATCCTGATGGTGCAATGAGCAAGGGACTCACATCTGAGTATACCCTTCCACGCTTATGGTGGACAAAATGATTCAGAAAACGGGGTGGTGATGAACAGAGTGCCTGAATTAAGCAGACCACTCTTACCCAGTCCAAAGATCAGGGCTTGATCCATCACCGTTTTTTACCTCACTGCACCATCCCAGCTCAGAACTTGGCTATATGCAAATTAGTATGTTCCTGTCCCGGTGCATGATGGGAACAGGGCAAACCAAACTACCAAGCCAATTCTTGTACTGGGAAGGAAACAAGCTTCCGGGGAACGGTTTCTGCCATTTCAGGCGTCGTCGGCCCGGCTTGCTTGAATCCTGATGGTGCAATGAGCAAGGGACTCACATCTGAGTATACCCTTCCACGCTTATGGTGGACAAAATGATTCAGAAAAGGGGGTGGTGATGAACAGAGTGCCTGAATTAAGCAGACCACTCTTACCCAGTCCAAAGATCAGGGCTTGATCCATCACCGTTTTTAAGCTCACTGCACCATCCCAGCTCAGAACTTGGCTATATGCAAATTAGTATGTTCCTGTCCCGGTGCATGATGGGAACAGGGCAAACCAAACTACCAAGCCAATTCTTGTACTGGGAAGGAAACAAGCTTCCGGGGACCGGTTTCTGCCATTTCAGGCGTCGTCGGCCCGGCTTGCTTGAATCCTGATGGTGCAATGAGCAAGGGACTCACATCTGAGTATACCCTTCCACGCTTATGGTGGACAAAATGATTCAGAAAAGGGGGTGGTGATGAACAGAGTGCCTGAATTAAGCAGACCACTCTTACCCAGTCCAAAGATCAGGGCTTGATCCATCACCATTTTTTAGCTCACTGCACCATCCCAGCTCAGTACTTGGCTATATGCAAATTAGTATGTTCCTGTCCCGGTGCATGATGGGAACAGGGCAAACCAAACTACCAAGCCAATTCTTGTACTGGGAAGGAAACAAGCTTCCGGGGACCGGTTTCTGCCATTTCAGGCGTCGTCGGCCCGGCTTGCTTGAATCCTTATGGTGCAATGAGCAAGGGACTCACATCTGAGTGTACCCTTCCACGCTTATGGTGGACAAAATGATTCAGAAAAGGGGGTGGTGATGAACAGAGTGGCTGAATTAAGCAGACCACTCTTACCCAGTCCAAAGATCAGGGCTTGATCCATCACCGTTTTTTAGCTCACTGCACCATCCCAGCTCAGAACTTGGCTATATGCAAATTAGTATGTTCCTGTCCCGGTGCATGATGGGAACAGGGCAAACCAAACTACCAAGCCAATTCTTGTACTGGGAAGGAAACAAGCTTCCGGGGACCGGTTTCTGCCATTTCAGGCGTCGTCGGCCCGGCTTGCTTGAATCCTGATGGTGCAATGAGCAAGGGACTCACATCTGAGTATACCCTTCCACGCTTATGGTGGACAAAATGATTCAGAAAAGGGGGTGGTGATGAACAGAGTGCCTGAATTAAGCAGACCACTCTTACCCAGTCCAAAGATCAGGGCTTGATCCATCACCGTTTTTTAGCTCACTGCACCATCCCAGCTCAGAACTTGGCTATATGCAAATTAGTATGTTCCTCTCCCGGTGCATGATGGGAACAGGGCAAACCAAACTACCAAGCCAATTCTTGTACTGGGAAGGAAACAAGCTTCCGGGGACCGGTTTCTGCCATTTCAGGCGTCGTCGGCCCGGCTTGCTTGAATCCTGATGGTGCAATGAGCAAGGGACTCACATCTGAGTATACCCTTCCACGCTTATGGTGGACAAAATGATTCATAAAAGGGGGTGGTCATGAACAGAGTGCCTGAATTAAGCAGACCACTCTTACCCAGTCCAAAGATCAGGGCTTGATCCATCACCGTTTTTTAGCTCACTGCACCATCCCAGCTCAGAACTTGGCTATATGCAAATTAGTATGTTCCTGTCCCGGTGCATGATGGGAACAGGGCAAACCAAACTACCAAGCCAATTCTTGTACTGGGAAGGAAACAAGCTTCCGGGGGCCGGTTTCTGCCATTTCAGGCGTCGTCGGCCCGGCTTGCTTGAATCCTGATGGTGCAATGAGCAAGGGACTCACATCTGAGTATACCCTTCCACGCTTATGGTGGACAAAATGATTCAGAAAAGGGGGTGGTGATGAACAGAGTGCCTGAATTAAGCAGACCACTCTTACCCAGTCCAAAGATCAGGGCTTGATCCATCACCGTTTTTTAGCTCACTGCACCATCCCAGCTCAGAACTTGGGTATATGCAAATTAGTATGTTCCTGTCCCGGTGCATGATGGGAACAGGGCAAACCAAACTACCAAGCCAATTCTTGTACTGGGAAGGAAACAAGCTTCCGGGGGCCGGTTTCTGCCATTTCAGGCGTCGTCGGCCCGGCTTGCTTGAATCCTGATGGTGCAATGAGCAAGGGACTCACATCTGAGTATACCCTTCCACGCTTATGGTGGACAAAATGATTCAGAAAAGGGGGTGGTGATGAACAGAGTGCCTGAATTAAGCAGACCACTCTTACCCAGTCCAAAGATCAGGGCTTGATCCATCACCGTTTTTTAGCTCACTGCACCATCCCAGCTCAGAACTTGCCTATATGCAAATTAGTATGTTCCTGTGCGGCCCCCCCTTCTTTTCTAAAATATATAAAAGACCAGCATTGCGCCGGAGGCCACGCCCCCTCCTTGCAGCTCTCTGCAAACGTGCTCCCTGGCGCGTTTGCAGATGGCGAACGATTTCTCCTTGAATACTGGGGGTCCCTGGGGGCCAACTAGCCCACCAGGAACCTTCAGGGGGCTGCATTGCAGAGAGGTGTTCTAAGGCCACGCCCGTTTTTACACCTCTCTGCAACGCAGCTCTGTGGTGCTAAATGGAGGTAACTGGTGGGCTAGTTGCACCCCAGGGACCCTCAGGATTCAAGGGGAGTTAATCCCCCAACTTAAAACGTGCCACGGGGTGTGTTTGCACAGTGGTGACGGGAGGGGGTGGGGTTTGATGTGACATGTTTACAAACACGCCCTGTGAAGTAATTCCTCAACTTGAAACACGCCACAGAGCACGCCCCCTTCTTTCACCATTGTGCAAACGCGCCCCTTGGCGAGTTGTAAGTTTGGGAATTAATTCTCTTCCAATACTGAGGGTCTCTGAGGGCCAACTAGCCCAACAGGTATCTCCAGTATGCGCCTGCTGCGTTGAAGACAGGTGTTCAGAGGCCACGCCCCTTTTTACACCTATCTACAACACAGCTCTGTGGCGCCTACTGGAGGTACCTAGTGGGCTAGTTTGACCCTTGGGACCCTAACGATTCAAGGGGACTTAATCTCTCAACTTCGAACAGTCACAACGCGTTTACACAGTGGTGATGGGAGGGGACGGGGCCTGAGGTGACGTGTGCAAACACGCCCTTTAGCACGTTTTCAGTTGGGGAAATAATTCCCCTTCAATCCTAAGGGACCCTGGGCCCCAACTTGCCCACCAGGTGCTTCAGTAAGCGCCACTGCACTGCATTGCAGAGAGGTGGTGCAGGCCGTGCCCCTTTTTAAACCTTATCTGCAATGGAGCTTTATGGACATACCTAGTGTGCTACTGTGCCCCTAGGGGCCTTGAGGATTCAAGGGGACTTAATCTCCCAACTTAAAACGGCCACAGAGCGTGTTTGCACAGTGGAGAAGGGAGGGGACGGGGCCTGAGGTGACGTGTGCAAACAAGCCACATGACGCGTTTTAAGTTAGGGAAATAATGCCCCTTCAATCCTGAGGGCCCCAGGGGGTTAACTAGCCCACCAGGTGCTTCCCGTAAGTGCCACTGCGCTGCGTTGCAGAGAGGTGGTACAGGCCGTGCCACTTTTTACACCTCTCTGCAACGCAGCTCTGTGGTACTTACTGGAGGTACATAGTCGGCTAGTTGAACACCAGGGCCCCTGGCGCATACTGGAGGTTCCTGGTGGGCTAGTTGGCCCCCAGGGACCCCCAGTATTCAAGGCAAATTTGTTCCCCATCTACAAATGCACCAGTGGTGCAAGGAGGGGGCGTGGCCTCCTGCGCGATCCCGTTAAAAAAAAAAATTAAGAAGGGGCGCTGTGTAGCCCCCCTTCTTTTTCTTATTTATTGGCCCTGGGGACCCAATCCCCCAGTGCTTGCCCCCTATTTTTTATTTTTTTATCTAGAAATCGGGGAGGCCATAATTTGCCCCGGGGACCCATCCGCCAGGGCATGGCATTTTTTTTTACATTATTTTTATTTTGGATGTGTACTGCCTTGCCCCCTTCCTTTTTTTTATTCTTTTTTTTGAGGAGGGGGGCCATGTGGCCCCCCTCCCGGGCCACTAATAGCCCCGGGGACACCATCCCCTGGGGCTGGCCCTCTCTGTTGGGGGCCGTGGGGGGGTCCCCAATCCCACCACGGTCCCAGCGACTCCCCGCATCCTGCTGGAGCCTGCATTGCTTTCCCACATGAGGAGCAGCTAACCTGCTGCTCCCCCTGTGGAAAAGCAATCTGCTTTGCTATTTGGAAGAGAGAGCAGGTTTCCTGCTCTCTCTTTCAAATAGCAAAGCAGTTTGCAATGACAGGGTGGGAGCCGCGAGGCTCCCACCCTGTCATTGCAAATGGCAGTGTCCCGGGGGTGGGCACCCTGGGACACTGCAGGAGCCGGCCCTGTGGGGTGGCGGTCCACAGGGCCTCGACAAGGATCCAGGAGGGGGGCTGCTTGGCCCCCTCCCACATTTTACCAAGCCCCAGGGGGTGGTGGTCCCCGGGGCTGGGGGGTCCGTCACGGACCCCACAATTTGAATATTTAGTGCCCCTGGGAGGTGGCGGTCCCGGGGTGTATGGGGGGCTTGAGCCCCCCCACACAGGGAATTAAAAAAAAAATAAAGCCTCGTGTTGACGGTCCTGGGGCCGCGGGGGTTCGTGAGCCCCCTGCAATTTATTTTTTAAAGCCCCGGGGGTGGCGGTCCCCAGGGCTGGGGGGCCTGAGGGACCCCCACTGAATTTTAAGAAGCCCCGGGGGTGGCTTTTCTGCGACGATTCACGGCAAGATAGAATCCGAAATATATTTCAGTTTATAATCTGTTTCATGGTCGGTTGACCGTGATTGTCATTATGACAACAATATATCTAACACACACTACAAAGCCCTATCAAGAGAACAGACTCCACTGTAAACATATGAGGAAGCTTTTCTGCGACGATAAGTCTAGTCGCATTGGCCGATACACGGCGATATGTCTAATGCAATCATATATTGTAATGTACTATGTTGAAAATGCACATTGAAATGTAGATATTGAAGCCACTCCAAGATGGCGCCACGTTATCGTGGACGCATAAGTCCGTCTTCCATGTTTACGACCAATTTTGGCGTCTTTTAAAAACATGAAACTGCATTGTTCACTGTTGAACCACTGACGAAGGGACGCTGTCCCGAAACGCGTTTGCTTGAATAAAAAACCTCCGCTGCATAATCTGAGCCCGGGAGTGCTGTGTCTTTGTTCCTGGCCCGGCTGGGTATGGGTAAAAAAGGACTGGTGCTGCAATTTCAAAACACGATACACCGACGCATTTTTACGGCACCCGACACCAAGAGTGACCCTCGAGATCGGAGTAATTTGGAGCCTTAATCTTTTAACGGGGGTGCACCGCCGCCATCCACGAACGAGAAGGGAAGGAGTGATTTTCCGCCGTTCGTGGGAGTTAATTTGGGAGAAAGATTTCGAACCGGAATGGAAAGAAAATACGCGATGACATAGGGAGAGATCGGCAGAAGAACAGAGTGCTCCGCGACGAGAAGCGGTAAGCCATTACTCAAACGGCCCTCTCCCTAGTCATTATCCGGTATCCCAGAACTGTGATTTACCTGGCGGTGTGTCGAGGGCTCATTTTCTAACACCAGCAAAAGGAGGAGATAGGCGAGGGTCCGGGATCGGACCGCCTAAAACCACATAAAGCTTAAATATGTTAAACATGAGTGAACGCAGAGACGCAGCCGGGGACATGTTCAAAAATAAAAACCCGGACATAACGAAACCACCACCCAAAGCCACCATGGAAGAAAAAAGTACCCTGGTTATACAATTCCAAAAACTAGAAAAACTTTATGAGAGGGAACTCCGGAAGTGGTGGGAGGGTACATCACTTCAGGGTTACATTGAAGTACAGCGTGTGCCCAGGGGATTGCGAATATTCACCGTCCCTGCCTACAAAAATCCCGACCCTTTACTGCTGGAAGAATGGGCCGCCCACATTGCCTTATCCTGCAAAGGGATGCTTGAGATTCTAGTACAATTTGCCTGGAGTGACCGGGACAAGACGGTCAAGGAAATTGAGGCAATAGAGGAGGAACTACTTAAGAACTCCGATAAGGAGGAACAAGAACAACTACGAACGGCCATGAAGAAGAGATTACAAAAATATGAGCTGAAAATCAAGATGAGAAAGCAGGAAAAATTCGATCGGGATGAGCGTGACTACGCGATGGGCAGAGTACTTACCTTTGCCAAAAAATACGATCAGCCCTGAAAAGATCTTGCAAAGAAAGATCAGAAACCTGGGGCGCCACCTGAATCAAGAATTGAAACATCTGAATCAGATATAAATATAAGTGAAACCTCCGGGGACGAAACGACAAGTTCATCCATCCCACCAAAGAAGACCCCTTTTCATCAGGAATTCAATGTCATCAGACACAGTTGGCTAAGGGATGGAAAAAACAAGCCACCGGAGGAGGCAGACAAACAAGACGAGGAGGCTGGAAAGCGAAGGGGCAAAGGAAAGGCCAATATAGCCTCGCGGACAACAAGAAGCAGGAGAGGACAAAGATGGTGAGACAAAGTGATTCCCTAACAATTGTCAATTTATCAAAAAGAGTTCTATCCCCAAGTGAAGAGTCAGTTTTGAAATTGGGACTCACTTTTTGCCCAAATATGCAAATGGAGTATACCCAGACAAGGATCGACCTTTACAAATTTGTTAGGAAGATCAAGTTGCATAAATACTTTAAAGTAAAACCAACAGCTAAGGAGATAAAATATCTGCGTGGCAACAAGAAGGGAACTGACCTCTTAAGTGTAAATGATTTAACTACATGTGAGCTCTTAGAAAATCTGCGACAAGGCAGAGAATGTGACTCAAATGCCTCCAACAACACTCTCACACAGAGACTAGCGAATGTCGACATTGACCAGGAGGCTCCGATCAGTGGTTTTAAATTACCGTCTAAATTTGTACCGCACACCACAACGGATGCTATTGACACATTCTCTGATGCGGTCATCAGGGATCTGATGTCCATGAGAACAACGAATACAAGGCCATATAATTTTAACATTACTAAGGATCAAAGGATGGCAATAAAAACCCTGGCGGACGACAAATCTATCATCTGCAAACCCTCTGACAAAGGGGGCACTATTGTAATCATGTCACGTGACACCTATGTGGAGGAAGCGACACACCAGTTGCAAGATACCCACTGTTATGCACAGATTGACAAGAAAGAATATCTAACAAGCATTGTAACCCTACATGAACTTTTGAAGAAGTGGCATAGTAAACAGATGTTAGAATTAGAAGAATATCTATTTTTGAAGACCACCAATCCTACCATACCCACCTTCTACCATCTGCCAAAAGTTCACAAGAACATCAACAAACCCCCAGGGAGACCCATAATCTCCTCTATAGGAGGCCTGACAGAAAACCTCTCTAAATTCCTGAATCACTATCTCTTCGAGTTTGTCTTGGAACTAAAGTCCTATATTCGAGACACAACAGACTTTATTGAGAAAATTGAAAGTCTGGTATGGCAACCTTCCTATGTGATGATAACACTCGATATAACAAGCTTATACACTTGTATAGAGCATGGACAAGGAATAAATGCAATTGACTATTTCTTGAGAAAAAGATCACTGAAATTTGCAATGCACAACAAAATGATACTTGAATTAGTAAATTTGTGTTTGAATAACAAAATCTTCCTTTTCCAGGAGACCCTGTACAGACAAATGTCGGGCACAGCGATGGGTTCCTGCTTCGCCCCCAGCTACGCGAATTTATTTGTGGGCTGGTGGGAGGAGCAGGAAGCCTGGGGCCCAACGAATGCCACATGGAACAGCAAGGTGGTGACTTGGTACAGGTACATTGATGACCTGTTCCTAGTATGGGATGGGTCTATAGATGAGGTACAAGAATATATCGAGAGGTTAAACCGCAATGACTGC
This sequence comes from Lissotriton helveticus, assembly GCF_964261635.1. Classification (NCBI taxonomy): domain Eukaryota; kingdom Metazoa; phylum Chordata; class Amphibia; order Caudata; family Salamandridae; genus Lissotriton; species Lissotriton helveticus. The sequence goes on along the minus strand of NC_136069.1, from coordinate 1,047,769,564 downwards.
AACTTAAGGTTCACGGGAGACATAAGTAAATCACAAGTTAACTACTTGGATTTACAGGTATCAATAAAGGGTGGGAGCATTTCAACCTCCCTCTATCGTAAACCAACAGCTGGGAACAGTGTCCTGTTTGCTACCAGTAGTCATCCACGTAAACTGATTAATAGCATCCCTTATGGGGAGTTTCTTAGACTGAAACGAAACTGTGCCCAAGAGGAAGATTTTGATCTAGCGGTCAGAGAAAGTATGGACAGATTTGAAGAAAGGGGATATAAACCTAAACTCTTACTTGACACCCTAAATCGTGTAAAGAGATTGTCACGCAATGCATTGTTCGAAAAGAAAGAGAGACACACTGCAGAAGGGAAATTTCGCATGGTAACAACCTATTCGGCGAATTCCTCTAAACTTAGGACAATCATGACTAAACATTGGCATATCCTGAAAACAGACCATATTGTGGGGTCAGATATGCCTATAACCCCACAATTTACTTTTAGGAAGGCAAGATCTTTAAGAGATCACATGGTCCATAGCCATCTGGAACCTGTACGTAGCATAAAAGGCACACTAAAGGAGGCAAAGGGCTTCTTTCCGTGTGGGAAGTGCAAAGCCTGTGCCTTCAGCAAACGTACACTCACTTACCAAGTGAGAGGTTGTCAAGGCGATAGGAAGATTAGCAAGTTCATGACCTGCCAGACAGACCATGCGGTTTACTGTCTACAATGTCCCTGCCAATTGAAATATATTGGCAGTACAATCAATTCTGTAAAACTAAGAGTTTTAGAACACATGAGAGCAATCATGAATAAGGTTTTTACCTACCCTGTTGCCCGACACTTTGCGATTAAACATAACAGTAACAGAGACCTACTTAGGTTTTTCTGTATAGATTGTGTCCCGGAAAGTTCAAGGGGAGGGAATAGACTTCAGAATCTTAGGTGACTTGAATCCCGGTACATTATTGATCTGGAAACGAAGGCACCAGGGGGTCTCAATATGGGGGAGGAGATGGCAACTCACCTGGGGTGAGATGGAGTATAGTTATCCAAATGTTAAAGCTCATGAAATGTATGATGATTCTTGGAATGAAATAACTGTTTGAAACGTTGCAAATCGGAATCATTATTAACACAGATAATGAATTGAACATACATGATATATTGAAAAGGTGTGGTGGGTGGTGGGGTTTTTATGACTGTGAGGTTTCAATCATGCAGCGGCTTGATTCTAAACGATTGGCTTGGGAGATGTTCTTGGGGAGGGACTAAGTATGTGTGAACAAACGCAGCCGTTTAGGCTGCCATTGCCGATTCACGGCAAGATAGAATCCGAAATATATTTCAGTTTATAATCTGTTTCATGGTCGGTTGACCGTGATTGTCATTATGACAACAATATATCTAACACACACTACAAAGCCCTATCAAGAGAACAGACTCCACTGTAAACATATGAGGAAGTTTTTCTGCGACGATAAGTCTAGTCACATTGGCCGATACACGGCGATATGTCTAATGCAATCATATATTGTAATGTACTATGTTGAAAATGCACATTGAAATGTAGACATTGAAGCCACTCCAAGATGGCGCCACGTTATCGTGGACTCATAAGTCCGTCTTCCATGTTTACGACCAATTTTGGCGTCTTTTAAAAACATGAAACTGCATTGTTCACTGTTGAACCACTGACGAAGGGACGCTGTCCCGAAACGCGTTTGCTTGAATAAAAAACCTCCGCTGCATAATCTGAGCCCGGGAGTGCTGTGTCTTTGTTCCTGGCCCAGCTGGGTATGGGTAAAAAAGGACTGGTGCTGCAATTTTAAAACGCGATACACCGACGCGTTTTTACGGCACCCGACACCAAGAGTGACCCTCGAGATCGGAGTAATTTGGAGCCTTAATATATATATATATATATATATATTCACTAAAAAAACATAGGTTTCACAAGATGCACACATTCAGACAGTTTAGTCACTAACCCATGCATTCAGTAAGACACATTTAATCACTCACTCATACAGTCAGTCACGCACCAACTAAATCCTTCATCCAGACACTTATACACCCACACATTCTTGAATATGTAAAACATATTTAAACTTTACAGAAACACACAGTCACTGGATGATGTCATCAGTGAAGTCATCAGTGACGTCATTTGAGATGTCATCAGTGATGTCATCAGTGATGTCATTTGAGATGTCATCAGTGATGTCATCAGTGATGTCACTGACCATGTCATGAATGATGTAATATGTGACATCATCAGCAGTGGATTGCGGGCGCGCGAGTTATAGTGAGTCCAACTAACTATAACGTGGGAATTTCAATGGTTTTGTATGAGTAAAATGTTCAGCTAACTATAACTGGTGTGAAACCTATGGTTTTTTCAGTGAATTTCAAAAGTTTTTTAAATGCTAATTCCTAACTATAATGATTGTGAAACCTATGTTTTTTTTAGTGAATTTCAAAGGTGTTTTTTAAATGCTAATTCCTAACTATAACGATTGTGAAACCTATGTTTTTTTTAGTGAATTTCAAAGGTTTTTTAAAAGCTAACTCCTTGCTATATCAAGTTTGTAACCTCCTATTTTTAAAGTGAATTATTAAGTTTTTTTTAGCGGCTGTTTTTTTATAACTATGAATTATTATTTTTTTTTCTATAATTAATTTTTCAACATATTTTTCAGGTGTTTTTTTTTTTAATCATTTTGTCTCGGAGCACTCAGGGTGCGCGCACCGGTAATCTCACCCGAGAGCGCAGCGAGAGCGCTAATCCCGCGTGCGTAAAAAAAAAAGTTTGTAGATAAAGTAAAAAATAATGCAAGACATTTAGTGGCATAATAATAAAAGTAGTATTTTTGATTTTAAATACCCGTATTTTAACTTTAAACGTATTTCCAAAAAGCAAGCAAAACTTAATTTAGGCGCGCCGCGTAAGCGCCCCCGGAAGCGCCTACATTCGTGCCGCATAAGCGCCGCCGGAAGCGCTCCGGTGTGCGCAGCGTAAGCGCGTCCAGTAATGCGACCTTAAAATAACACTTTTCATTGGTTGAGAACAGTTTTTTTTACAACTAATGAAAACCCCACACATTTCCTTCACTACCTCTTTCACTTTGGAGACAGCAAGACCTATTCCCTTCTGCTCTTCAATTCAGTGGAAAGAATGGCTGCAAGACCACCAAGCAGCAGTGAGGACTCTGATGAGTTTATCCAGGAGGACCCTCCTCAGCCAAAGGTGAAGGAGCACTTCATATGGAAATTTTTTACATTTCCACCAGGGGAAAAGAAGGTAAATGCTCCTAAGGTGGAGTGTAAGATTTGCCACACTGTCCTTTCTCGTGGTGACCGCAGCAAAAAATATAGTTTTGGCAACTCAACAATGATCAGGCATGTTCAAAGGAGGCACCCCCAGAACTATGCCCGGGAGAGTGTCAGGGATCTGGCACGTAATCCCCAGAGAGATGGCGCCTCAACTTCCACTGGAGGAGCAACATCATCGGGGAGAAGAAGAGCAGTGGAGCTGATACCCAACATTCAACCTGTATTTTCTGACATCACCATTAAATGTAAGCAGTGTGACGAACTGCTTTGCTAACGGAGAGCAGAGTATCATGCTAATTGTACACAAAAGAGAAGACCATCGCTGCCCTCCCCAGCCCCAATTTTTCCCCTTTTATTTGCTCCTGTTGAGCAGTTTGGCATTCCCTATTTTTGTTTTTGTTAAAAAAAAAAAGGGAAAAACGCTCGGAAAAAGTAAAAAAAAAAAAGAAGAAAAAAAACAGTTCTTTTTAGAACTACCTCCAATTCTCCAAAAAGAGCTGTATTCTTTACAAATTCAAAAGGACTGAGTGAAGTGGAGTGCAGTTAGAGAGGAAAGGAAAATGAGTGAGGGAGCAAACAAAGGGACGAGAGGGGAAGGGAAGTGAAGTAGGGGGATTGAAAGAAGGTGAGTGTGGGAGGTGAGTGAGGGGAAGGGGAGTGGACATGGGGAATGAGGATAGTGAAGAAAACGGAGTAAGGGAACGGGGGTGAGGAAGGGTAAGAGAAGAGCAGTGAGGTTGAGGAAAGAGGGGTGATAGAGAGTGGATAAAGGCAAGTGAGCGTGAGACAAGGGGAGTGAGGGAGTGAGGAGACAGAGGAAGTGAAAGAAAGAGTGAGAGAAGAGGACTGATGAGGGAGCAAAGAAAGATATGTGAGGGAGTGTGGCTGAGTTATAGGGAGTGAGTGCAACAGAAGAGGAGTGAGAGACTAAGAGGACGGAGAGAATGGGGGTAACAGAGAGAGAGTGACGGAAGGGGAGTGAGTAAGTAAGAGGACAGAGGGTTTGAGAGAAGGAGTTTTTGAAGTGGAGTAAGGAGAGTAACGGAGGGGAAAAGAGTGAAGGAGCGAAGGAAGGGAAGAGACAGGAAGGGAAGTAAAACAGGAGAGCTGAAAGAATGTGAGTGTGGGAGTGTGGCTGAGTTTTAGGGAGTGAGCGTGACAGAAGAGGAGTGAGAGACTAAGAGGACGCAGAGAATGAGGGTAACAGAAAGAGAATGAGAGAAGGGGAGTGTAGAAGTAAGAGGACAGAGGGAGTAAGAGAAGGAGTTAGTGAAGTGGATTAAGGAGAGTAAGGGAAGGGAAAAGAGTGAAGGAGCGAAGGAAGGGAAGAGAGAGGAAGGGAAGTAAAACAGGAGATCAGAAAGAAAGTGAATGAGAGAGTGTGTCTGAGTTATAGGGAGTGAGCGTGACAGAAGAGGAGTGAGAGACTAAGAGTACGGAGAGAATGATGCTAACAGAGAAAGAATTAGGGAAGGGGAGTGTAGACGTAGGAGGACAAAGGGAGTAAGAGAAGGAGTTAGTGAAGTGGAGTAAGGAGAGTAAGGGAAGGGAAAAGAGTGAAGGAGCGAAGGAAAGAAAGAGAAAGGAAGAGAAATGAAGGAAAAAGTCTGAAAGAAGGTGAGTGTGTGAGGGGAGTGAGTAAAAGGGGAGTAAACATGGGGATTGAGAATAAGTGAGGGAAGCGCAGTAAGGGAACAGGGGTGTGGGTGGGTGAGAGAAGAGTAGTGAGGTTAAGGAAAAGAGTGTTGAGAAACTAAATTTTGTATGTCAAACTTACCTTGTAAGTAATGTAAACTTACGTACATATTTTCAGTAAATTTAATATCTGTGGAAGAGAAAAAAAGTAAGTTATAATATTTATAATATATATTTCACAATACAAGAGAGAAAGCAGGAGACTAAAAGTCATAAAAGGGTAGTAAGAGATAAAGCAGGAGAGAAGAACTCAGAAAGGAAAACAAAGGAATGGTGAAGGTCAGAGAGAGTGAAAAAGAAATAGAGGGAGAGCAAATTACTAAGAGGATAATGACATGGATACATTCAATGACAGAGAACAAGAGAAGGAGAGAGAAATAAAGTGAAAGTGAGTAAGATACTAAAGGAATGTGCATTAGGAAAAAGGAGAGTGAGTGACAGGGAAGCAGGAGTAAGTGATGGTGGATTCATGACATTGAGGGATGGAATGCGAGTGAGGGTGAATGTAGAGTCGTAAGACAGTGAGGGGACAATGGGAATGAGGGTAACAGAGAGGGAGTGAGGGAAGACAAGTGAGAATATGAGAGAATAGAGGGAGTGAGAAAAAGAGTGAGTAAAGGGGAGTTAGGTGAGTGAATGAAGGGGAATGACTGAGGGAGCAAAGGAAGGAAAGAAAGAGAAGAGAAGTGAAGCAAAGAGACTGGGAAAAGGTGAGTGCTTGAGGAGAGAAAGAGGAAGGGGAATTAAGGATGATGAATGAGGATAACTGAGGGAACCGGAGTTAGGGAACAAGGATGAGAGAGGGTGAGTGAAGAGCAGTGAGGTTGAGGAAAGAGGGAAGATAGAGGGAGGATAAAGGCAAGTGAGCATGAGACAAGGGGAGTGAAGGAGTGAGGACACAGAGGTAGTGAAAGAAAGAGAGACAGAAAGGGACTGAGTGAGAGAACAAAGAAAGGTAAGTGAGGAAGTGTGGGTGAGTTATAGGGAGTAAGCGTGACGGAAGAGGAGTGAGAGAGTGAGGAGATGGAGGTAGTGAAGCTAAGAGAGAGGAATTGAAGGAAGGAGAATGAGGATGTGACAGGACAGAGGTAGTGAGAGAAAGAGTGAGTGAAGTGGAGTAAGGTGAGTGAGGTAAGGGGAATGAGTGACTAAGCGAATGAAGGGAATAGAGGGGAAGAGGACTGAAGCATAGGTACTGAGAGAAGGTGAGTGGGGGATGAAAGTAAAGGGAAAGGGATAGAAAGATAGGGAATGAGGGGTAGTGAGGGAACCAGACTAAAAGAATGGGAGTGAAAGAACGGCAGAGAGCATGAGTAAAGAGGGATGAAAGAGGGTGGATAAAGGTGAGTGAGGGTAAGACAAAGGGAGTGAGGAAGTGAGGGGATAGAGGTATTGAAGGAAAGAGTGACAGTAAAGGAATGAGTGAGGGAGCAAAGAATGATAAGTGAGGGAGTGGGGCTGAGTTATAGGGAGTGAGCGTGACAGAAGAGGAGTAAGAGACTAAGAGGACAGAGAGAATGGGGGTAAGAGAGAGAGAGTGAGGGAAGGGGAGTGAGGAAGTAAGACGACAGAGGGAGTGAGAGAAGGAGTTAGTGAAGTGGACTAAGGAGAGTAACGGAAGGGAAAAGACTAAAGGAGCAAAGGAAGGGAAGAGAGAGGAAGGGAAGAAAAACAGGAGAGCTGAAAGAAAGTGAGTGTGGGAGTGTGGCTGAGTTATAGGGAATGAGCGTGACAGAAGGGGAGTGAGAAACTAAGAGGACGGAGAGAATGACTCTAACAGAGAGAGAATGAGGGAAGGGGAGTGTAGAAGTAAGAGGACAAAGGGAGTAAGAGAAGGAGTTAGTGAAGTGGAGTAAGGAGAGTAAGGGAAGGGAAAAGAGTGAAGGAGCGAAGGAAAGGAAGAGAAAGGAAGAGAAATGAAGGAGAAGGTCTGAAAGAAGGTGAGTGTGGGAGGGGAGTGAGGAAAAGGGGAGTAAACATGGGGATTGAGAATAAGTGAGGGAAGTGCAGTGAGGGAACGGGGTGTGGGTGGGTGAGAGAACAGTAGTGAGGTTAAGGAAAAGAGTGTTAAAAAACTAAATTTTGAGTAATGTAAACTTACTTACATATTTTCAGTAAATTTTATATCTGTGGAAGAGAAAAAAGAGTAAGTTATAATATTTATAATATATATTTTGCAATACAAGAGAGAAAGCAGGAGATTAAAAGTCATAAAAGGGTAGTAAGAGATAAAGTAGGAGTGAAGGACTCAGAAAGGAAAACAAAGGAATGGTGAAAGTTAGAGAGAGTGAAAAAGAAATAGAGGGAGAGCAAATTACTAAGAGGAAAATGTCGTGGATACATTCAGTGACAGAGAACAAGAGAAAGAGAGAGAAATGAAGTGAAAGTGAGTAAGATACTAAAGGAATGTGCATTAGGAAAACTAAAGAAAGAAAGGAGAGTAAAGAAAGGGGAGTGAGTGACAGGGAAGCAGGAGTGATTGATGGTGGATTCATGACATTGAGGGATGGAATGTGAGTGAGGGTGAATGTAGGGTCGTAAGACAGTGAGGGGACAATGGGGGACAATGGGAATGAGGGTAACAGAGAGGGAGTGAGGGGAGACAAGTGAGAATATGAGAGAATAGAGGGAGTGAGAAAAAAGAGTGAATAAAGGGGAGTTAGGTGAGTGAGGGAAGGGGAATGACTGAGGGAGCAAAGGAAGGAAAGAAGGGGAAGAGAAGTGAAGCCAAGGGACTGGGAAAAGCTGAGTGCTTGAGGAGAGAAAGAGGAAGGGGAGTTAAGGATGATGAATGAGCATAACTGAAGGAACCGGAGTAAGGGAACAAGGGTAAGGGAGGGTGAGTGAAGAGCAGTGAGGTTGAGGAAAGAGGGAAGATAGAGGGAGGATAAAGGCAAGTGAGCATGAGACAAGGGAAGTGAAGGAGTGAGGACATAGATGTAGTGAAGGAAAGAGAGACAGAAAGAGACTGAGTTAGAGAGCAAAGAAGGGTAAGTGAGAGAGTGTGGGTGAGTTATAGGGAGTGAGTGAGACAAAAGAGAAGTGAGACACTCAAGGGACAGAGAAAGTAAGGCTACAAGAGACGGACTGAGGGAAGGGGACTGAGGAAGTGAGAGGACAGAGGGAGTGACTTAAGGAGTGAGAGAATTTGAGTAAGGAGAGTAAAGGAAAAGTGTGGTAAATAAATAAATAATACCCTATTTTTGAATGTATAAATGAATAACAGATAGCTCAATAAATAAGAGTCAAAATTCGAGGTAGTAGGAGTTTCGCAGGTTTATTACAGCATAAAGGACAGGAACAGGACAACCTGCATAGGAATAGGATGGCAGGGCCCAGCAGCGCTGCTGGTGTCAGGATCGGGACAAGGAAAAGGATGACTTTTTTTTAATAACAGTGCATGAGCATATATACATAACGCAAACACATAGCATTACATTGCAATAGGCGTAGCAGTGGGTGGAGCAGAAGGTGTGACGCGTAGCAGTCGCGAAAGATAAGGGTGAAAAGAGGTGTAACAGGGCGTATACATAGACATGTGATGCAAACGTAACAGAATATGTCATGAATGGGGCGGGAACCATGGAGGGGGCTACCTGAGGAGCCGGGACCTCTAACCTGATGGTGCGCGCAAACTAGCAATGACGTGTTACTAGGAGAAGCTGGGGGCTATGAACTCTGTGCTAGGAGCAGAGACTGAAGTCTGGAGAGTCAGGGCGACATGTACCTAAGCAGTATCTAGTATCTGATGTTTAGAGAACATGTTGATATAAACTAGAAGTCAGGAGGGGAAAGGCTGACTTGATTCTAAGACTGGACCATGCATTATTCTACATGTAGTACGTGATGAAGAATATTAAATGACCATTAAATGCAGTATTTCTCTAACGTGGAGACGTGAAGGCTAGACAATGACGGAAACTATTGATGCGATTCAGTAGCTTAGGAATGCAGAGAAGGAGGACTGAACTGATAACTGGAACTATAACATACTTTTGGCAGACTCAGAGGCAGAGCCAGGCTGAACCGGGCACTGTGAGGCAGGAAGTAAGTGAAGGGTCAAGGATACAGGTGGGGGCTGTATCGCTCCTCAGCGAGGCTTTAGGAGACAGGAGCTGAATCTGATGTCCGGGCCCTTTTGAGGCCTAGAAACGGGGACTTTACAATGAAATAACGTGCACACTGAGAAACGTGGCAACGTAACTTTACATAGGCCTGATATCCGTGGTATTCACGAGGACTAGAAACTGGCATATTAGAGATGGACACAACTATAATTGCGTCATTAATCGAACATGGGGAATGCATATGCATATTTAATCATGCACACATAACATATGATGGATGACACGTAGGGACACAGAACATGGCAAAATTTACTTTTCCACATTCCCTCCTTGTCACTACGTTTCCATCAGGAAACATCAATATTCATGATACCATCTATCATTTCATACAGTATCATTTGCTCGTCTCGAATTATCCTGGAACGGGATTTAGAACGGGGCTTGGGACTAGGAATACAAGAGGTAGCACAAATGCCGCAAATCGCAGGGCCACATTGTATACAGAGACAGCAGCTGAATATGATCGCTACTGCAATACCTAGGAAGGACAATATTTTCCATCCCCATGCGGAAATTATATTCCAGAACCAACCGGACCATGTCCAGGTGCCTGGATCTTGGTGTAACAGATGGGCAATTTTATGGAGTCTGGTTATAGCTGAATAAACAGACGGCGCGTTATTTGGAATGAAAATGCAGCAACTAGATCCGATGACTCTACAGGCCCCGCCCCTATCGGCCAGTATGACGTCAAGGACGAGACGATTCTGTAAAACGACAAATCTCATAGCAGATTGCTCTTCAGTTAAATTACCTAGAGCAGAAGCAGTCTCATTGACTACTGCTTCAAGGGTTCTGGTTAACCTACGGATTAGCTTACTATTCTGGATAGGTCCTATAAAGAAGAAGAAACCTCTGTTGAAATCTGTATACTGTTCTAGAGCAGTTTCAGTATAATCGACAATTGGGGACTCCCTTCTATGTCTAATGTGTACTAGATGTGTATTCCTGTGATAATCAGATGGGGCTAGGAAAACTGGTGGCAGTAGGAAGGCAATGTAACAGGTTCCCTCCCAATCGAGGGGCAGACGAACATATGCAGTTTGACCACAAATAAAATAAGAATGACGTGAAGCTTTAAAAATAGATTTCCCACTGTCACTATACTTGACAATAGTAGTACAATCACTATGTCCTACATGTACGGAACCATTATTTCGGACACATAATTCGCCTTTGACTGGTAGTACTGAAATAGCAGGTAAGTCTGGAGTAGTATCAGACTGAACATTCAGGACCATGAAATTCGAAGAATAATTACCTAAATTATACACTTCATTTTCTAGATCTAACCCTGTTCTGTGGGGAAGACCTTGCTTGTCTGGAAAACATGTATTGTTAAGAAAAGACATATCTGTTGAGGATGACGTTAACGTGGACCATGCTCCACACGAACCATTATGTGAGAATGGATAAGGAAAAAGTGGCAGAACTCCCTTCGGTGTCTGGAAAGGGGGGAGTCGACCACACACCCAACAATTAGTGGCATTGCTGGACTGGTGTGAGTAATGTAACATGCGGATGAATGAGTTATTTCGCATAGCGAGGCGGTAAGAGAGTTCATGAGGAGGCAGATCACTAAACGTGTGCTCTACTGTAGCATTAGCAGACTTATTTACATGAAGAACTGGGAGATACAAGAAAAATGCATAACTGGTGCAGGAAATCATAATGCTGAGAAACAATATGAAACATAGAAAAACGATACATCGAATTGAGTTTTGACTAACTCTCTCACTATGGGGGTCTATTTTATACATGTCAGAAACAGTCTAACCGTTTCACCTAGGGGAGGACTTAGACAATCAAACTGACTGACTTATTTTACTAGACCGGAGTTTTAACTTATACTCCTGTTGCGGAGTTTTCTCTAACAGGGGAGGGTTTGTAGCAATGTCTTTTGCGGGACAGTCCTTGAGAACAATATTTTGGCAATCCTTCAAATCCTGGGAAATGTTCTTTAAGACGGGTTTCAGTCCATTAAATTGTTTTACATGAGAAAGGTGCACCCAGCCTTTGCGACCTTCCAACTTCACGGCTGTACGGGTGGTGAGGAGGACCTGTCGGGGCTCTTTCCAGCGAGGCTCCAGCGGACTTGATCTGTCGAAATTCCTCACCAATACCATGGATCCTGGAACGATTTCATGCGGTGCCACCTCGGTATTGTCTGGAAATGCGGCGGCAACCTGTGAACGACATGAGTTGAGGGCAGACATCAAGGAAGCTAGGTAATCTGTCAGCATATTACTTGAAACATCGGTAATACTTCGGGGTCTAGGAGTACCCCACATGTTAGGGGGGCGGCCGAAAACGACCTCATACGGGGACAGACCTGATCTGGAATGTGCGACCATGCGCATATAAAATAAAGCGACTGGCAGAGCTACTAGCCAGTCCACACCTTTTTCTTTGCATACTTTGGCGATACGGATTTTCAGAGTCTGATTATGTCTCTCTACAAGACCGGCTGCTTCAGGATGGCGTACACAATGAAACTTCCACTGGTACCCTAACAACAGGGAAACATGCTTCATGAGTTCAGATGAGAATGGCTGGCCGTTGTCAGAATATACGACTCTAGGGAGTCCATAACGGGGGAAGAACTCACGAACCAACTGCTTGGCAGTGGTCGCGGCTGTGTAATCTGGGACTGGATATGCTTCTGTCCACCTGGACAAAGCGCATACAACTACAAGGACATACTTGAAACCTCGACATCGCTCCATCTGAATATAATCCATCTGGAGGACTTCAAAAGGGTGGTCAGGGGGCTGGAATCCACCTTGTTCCACCGGGACACTTTTACCTGGATTAAACTGACAACATATCATACAGGTACGGACTTTCTGCTTGGCTGCAGCTCGTAAATGCTTGTTGAACCAAATGTTCTGGATACTGTCTAACATAGCTTTTTCTCCTAAATGTGCTGGACTATGTGCGGTATTAATAATGACTTGAACCATAGAGTCGGGGAGAAACCATGTGGCTCTACCCTTTGTTAACCATCCTTGATCTGTCTGGACCCCTCCTTGTTCGGACCATTTCATGATTTCTTCGGGAGTAGCGTGTAACTGTATGTCTATGACATCTTGTGTAGGGTCTTTAACTGTCATACATGTAATCGGATCTGGAGTGTGTGTCATGTTAACTGGAATGTCTAGAGTCTGTGCTGTAAGCTTGGCTGTGCGATCTGCTAGATCGTTACCTTGAGAAATGGGGTCAGTAACTTTCGTATGTGCTTTGCACTTCATGATAGCGATAGATGTCGGTAAATGTATGGCATCTAACAGAGCTTGAATAAGGAGACCATGCTGAATCTTGGTTCCATGAGAAGTCATGAAACCTCTCTCCTGCCAGAGCACTCCGAAGTCGTGTACAACTCCAAATGCGTAACGTGAATCTGTGTAAACATTAACTTTCAAGTTCTTGGCGTGTATGCAGGCTTGTGTCAGAGCAACTAGCTCTGCTGCTTGAGCGGACAGGGTATCAATACGGTGGGTTTCAATAACTTCAGTGTCAGTAGTCACTGCATACGCGGCGACTAGTTCTCCTGTACTTGTTCTCATACATGAACCATCCACATAAAGTGTCAGGTCGGGGTCTGGTAACGGAGTATCTGTCAGATCTTGTCTTGGCTTTGTCGTAATGTTAACTACTTCCACGCAATCATGTGTGGCTGGATTTGAATTAACTGATGGTAACAGTGTAGCAGGATTTAAAACGTTGCAGCGTCTGATTTCTATGTGTGGCTGGAACAGTGTCAATTCATAACCTGTTAAACGTGCAATTGTCAAGTGCTGAGTTTGTGTTCGGTTTAAAAGAATTTCCACGGAATGTGGAACTTGTACTGTCAAGGAGTGTCCTAAGACTATGGAATCACTTTGTCTGATAGCTAGTGCTGTGGCTGCAACTGACTTGAGGCACGCAGGCAGAGCCTGGGCTACAGGATCTAATGTGCTCGAAAAATAAGCACAGGGCTTGTATTGTCCTGCTTGATCTTGTGTGAGAACAGATAATGCTGTACCTTCGCGTTCAGTAACGAAAAGTGTAAAAGGCTTACTGTAGTCCGGTGTCGCTAGAACTGGAGCTTGGCATAGGGCTTTCTTTAGCTCATTGAAACTAAGTGTATGTTCAGATGTCCAAGGGAGGACAGTCGATACGGCTGCCTCCTGTGTCGTTAACTGTATCAGTGGCTTGGCTAGAAATGCATACTGAGGAATCCATTGTCTGCAATAAGAAGTAAGGCCAATAAAAGCACGTACCTCCTTCTGGGTCTTGGGCTGAGGAAGACTCGCTATTAACTGGATACGGTCTGGTGTCAACTGTCTACCCCTCTTGGACAGTAAGTGTCCTAAGTAGACCACTTGCTGGACACAGAATTGAAGCTTAGAAGGGGACACCTTGTGCCCCATCTCGGCTAGGAAATACAGAACTGTCAGTGATGCTCGCTCGCAAGCACGTTCAGAACGGGCTGTGATCAGTAGATCATCGACATACTGGAGCAGGGCAGTGTCAGTTGGCATGTGAATGTTGTCTAGTTGTCTCTTGAGTGCTTGACTGTAAATACTAGGACTTTCTGTGAAACCTTGAGGAGCGCGTGTGAACATATAGCTCCTTCCATTTAAACAAAATCCGAAAAGGAACTGGCTGTCTGGATGAATAGGGACACTGAAAAATGCGTTCTTGAGGTCTATGACAGTGAAGAACGTGGCTTCGGAATCAATGGCCGTTAATAGGGAAGAGATGTCTGGGACAACTGGGTACTGAGGAATAATACACTTATTAAGCTCTCGTAGGTCAATCACTAATCGATATACTGGGGGTGCATTTGGATCAGTACGTTTCATGACTGGAATGATCGGAGAATTACATACATTGGAGTCAGTTTCTACAACCACTCCTTGAGCCATGAGCTCGTCAATAATTTTGGATAAGGCTGCTACAGCCTCAGGTGGCAATCTGTACTGTCTGATTCGTGGTAACACTACACCTGGCTTGAGAGTCACACGATAGGGTGTGATTTGCATGTAACCTACATCAGTTGGACCTTGCGCCCATAAGTGCTGCGGGACATTAGACAGTCTTGGATCAAAATCTCGTAATACATAGTGACCCTTAAAGTCACGTAGGAACAATCGTATTCCCTCTGGGGAACAGCATATAACTGCACCTAACTCTTTCAGTGTCTTAATGCCTAATAGATTTTCTGGACATGACTTAGTAAGTAACAGATCAGTAGTGCGGGACAATGGACCTACTTCTAGAGCAACTGGCTTTGAAATCTCATTTACGATAGGCTTTCCTGAAAATCCAAGGGAAACATTTCTTGAGCCTGAGAGCGGAGCCCCTGGAACTTCGGCGTGACTAATTGTGGTCCTACTTGCCCCTGTATCAATCAAAAACTTTCTGTCTTTCCCTAATACTTGACTGTGAACATAGGGACCTTCTTGATCTACAGGTATCTCGATGAGAGGCAAGCCTACCTCCCTCTCTAGGCTGTTTCATGAATACTGCTGGTACTCTGGATACTCAGACTGTGCATACTGGTACATCTGCTGTGTAACGTGCTGTGTTGCAGCAATAGGCTGCGGTGTTGTAACTGTCTGTTGTGCATTCTGTGGCGGAGGAATCTGTGAAACTTGTTCTTGTCTAGGCGGACGTGGTCTTTCTTTAGTCTTACCAGTAGCTATGTTGTGTTTCAGAACTGCACACTCGTTTATAAAATGACCTGGCTGTTTACAATAATTGCAGTTCCCTTTAACGGGAGCTGCAGGATGACTGACTTGATTCGGACCCCTCTTCTGACTGTCTTGAGGAACAGATTGTGCAACTAGTACTTTCATTTTCATGTCTTTCATACGTTTTCTTTCGTGTTCTTGTTCTTCTCTGATTCTATTCTGGTGGTATTGAAGCATCTGCAACATCTGGGACGGGGTATTAGCTTGCCAGGTACTTTCGACTTTCAAAACTCGATTTTTAATTTGTGGGCTTGAATTCTCGACTAATTTAGTAACAAAAAGGTGAGGGTATGACTCACTACTTGTCTTGAGGCCACTGTTGATGCTAAAACATTTTTCAAATCTAGAATAAAAATCACTAATATCTTCGTCTTGTTTCTGTTCACAGGCTGAGATTGCATCCCAGTCTTCTTTTCTAGTTGTCAATAATCTGGGTAAAACTTGTATTAATGATTCCGGTAATTCTTTACATTTATCTCCAAGACCGGTACCTGGTACTCGTGCCTTATCTTCAGCTTCTAGAACTGCCCAATCGATCTTTTTCTCCCCCATCTCCCATTCTTTTTCCTTGAGCTTTTCATACACCCCTGCGGGCAGCAGAACCTTTAACATTTTAATTATATCTGGATACGTGTATTCTCCCATACGGAGCATGTCTTTTAATTCTCTATGGAACCCTGCTGGATGTTTGTCATGACAGGGAATTAATTTCTTCATCTCGAGGAGTTCCATCTTTGTAATCGGAGTGTAAACAAACACTCGTTCTAGTTCGCCACCCGTTCCTCTGACTGGGTGGACTTCTCGTAACGGATTCTGTCTCTCCATGTAAAATGGTTTACCTTCTGGGGGTGAGGCAGGAACAAAATGCGGATTCAAAAACGTTCTATATTTGTGACGCTGTTCTAGAATGACACTAATTAAATCGGTACCTAGACCTTTCCATCTATACTGGAGTAACTCGTTCAGGACATCATGTAACGGGCCTGGATCAGAGTGCTGACCCTCATACAATGTAATGAGGTGCTGAATCATATACATACCCGCCAGTCGTTGTTCGGCTGGGGGCATTTTCAGAAACATCTGTGCCACTATTTCGTCTGGAAAAGTGGTAGAATCAGTAATCCATCGGACTGCTGATCGGGCTAGTTCTTGTTCATGCATGGTACTTAACTCACTGTAACCGATTCGTGATTTCAGAATGTGATCGGTAGCTTGGAATACTTGTTCTAGAGAACCTTGTTCTGGTGCTGGAGAATGAAAAATAGACTTGTGTTCTAGGCGTAAATGGCGATCTGGAAATCTAGATTTTCCTACATACGCTATTCTGGCGGGATTCTCGTCCTCTACCTCTTCAGGATCAGAGTTACTTTCTTTCTCGCTTACTTGTGCTGCTTTACGTTGTTCGTGTATCCTTATTATTTCCTTACGGATTTTCTTGTACATACTCTCCATAGCACCGACGGTCTTGTGCTTACCCTCGGCTATATTATCACTCCACCTTGTCAGGGTTTTCATTTCGGCTTGATCTTTAGACGGGTAATCTTGTTCTCTTATTAGACAGTTAATCAGAAACTTTAATATCATGAGCTGGATCTCGGCTTTCCTTTGAGACATGGCCTCGCTAATGCTTTCTGGATCATCCCCTGTACGGATGAAACGATATATTCTGTCTAGATCTTCTTTCATATTCGGTAAGGTGACTAGATACTCGGCCACCTTTCTTACGCGGAATGAATATAAAACCATATTATCCTCGCCTGGGACTGGATCATAGCCGCATTCGGCAAGGGATTTTCTTATTTCTGCTACAGTCTGATGTCTGGGCGTACGCTGTGACGCTTGTGCATGTAATTCGGCTGTCGTTAAACGCTTGTGTGGCGGCGGGGTTTGAGGGGTACCTCCCCCTGCGGCCCCTAAACTAGAGTCGTCTACTGAGGCTCTTCGTCCTGGCAGAGTGGGAAATGGAAATGCAGGCTGGACTTGTATGGCGGGCTGGACCGGGGGTACCGTAACAGGTACTCCGGTGTCTGGAGGAGCGGGAAGTGCCTGATTTACAGGGACTGGCGGAGCGCGAACAGGATTTGCATATTCTGGGACTGTGTCGTCCAAATAGGACGAAATAAAAATATCAGCTGCGGTCTGTTTGTGACGTAGCTTGGTCGGAACTAATGGTGGCGGGAAATTACTGGATGCCTCTGGGGTCGCTTTTGGCAAGCCCTCGGCAAGGAGAGGATACATACCCCTAATAAGGGCATGCCTCTGTCTGTCTGACTGTTCGGCTTTGACTTGTTCACCTATCTCGATTAGTTCTTTTTCTTGTGCTCGTTCTAAGGATTCTCTACTTAATTCTGACTTTCTGATTTCCTTTTCAGTTCTTTTATGAGCTTCTTTGCGCCATAACTCGATGGCATCTTTCTGTGACTGTCTGGCTTTCTTTTTCCATAATGCTTCTTCTACTCGCATGATGCATTCGGCATCCCATGTACCCGATACGGGCCATCTATACTTTTCTTCTAACTGTTTGGTATACTCTACCCATAAATCTAGATACAATATGGCGCTTATGCCATGCTTCTGATACATAAAATGACCTGGACTGTCCCTAGGCGGAACTGGAACTGCTGCTTCCAGCAGACCCTTTCTGGTTTTTAACTGACGTAATTTCGAAAACAAGGGCATGACTGGACTGTAATCTAGACACAATACAATACACAATGAACACGATACTTATTCCCCATTCATACCACGACATTAAAATACATGAAGAACATTTAAAAATAACAGTTCGAACAGAATACTACCTGGAATACGGAACACAGAATACATGAATTTTCTCGAGAACAGAACTGACTAGAACAGGAACTAGATGCACTGCTGAAACAGTACGAGACTTACCGGTCCCATAAAGAGACACGTCAGGACCCGCATCCACCGAAGTGGACACTTCGTTTGTGGGTCTGTGTACCACCAACCCACGGACCAGAGTCAATTAGATTGACCCTGTCTAGATACTACCCCAGTAACGGTACTCACCGGGCAGCAAGAACGGAAAGCCTCAGACTGGACTGGACTGCTTGGACGACGGACGACGAACTTCGGACTTCAGTTACGGGTGGGCCTCCGGATACCTCGGACCTTGGACTCTCGGCTTGGGCTCTGGTCGGGACTCGCCGCGTTCCTCCACCGTCTCGTCTGGATGCTGGACCGCCTCCTCCGTCTCCTCCGTGGGCCTGAGGGATACTTGAAGCAGAAATATCTGCCGGTGCGCAGAAGAGTTCCGTCACGACTGCAGAGGGTCAGGGGGTCGGCGTGGCTTCACCGACGCGTGGGGAAAGGGCAAGTCCCTATTCGGGCGCCATTATGTGGTAAATAAATAAATAATACCCTATTTTTGAATGTATAAATGAATAACAGATAGCTCAATAAATAAGAGTCAAAATTCGAGGTAGTAGGAGTTTCGCAGGTTTATTACAGCATAAAGGACAGGAACAGGACAACCTGCATAGGAATAGGATGGCAGGGCCCAGCAGCGCTGCTGGTGTCAGGATCGGGACAAGGAAAAGGATGACTTTTTTTTAATAACAGTGCATGAGCATATATACATAACGCAAACACATAGCATTACATTGCAATAGGCGTAGCAGTGGGTGGAGCAGAAGGTGTGACGCGTAGCAGTCGCGAAAGATAAGGGTGAAAAGAGGTGTAACAGGGCGTATACATAGACATGTGATGCAAACGTAACAGAATATGTCATGAATGGGGCGGGAACCATGGAGGGGGCTACCTGAGGAGCCGGGACCTCTAACCTGATGGTGCGCGCAAACTAGCAATGACGTGTTACTAGGAGAAGCTGGGGGCTATGAACTCTGTGCTAGGAGCAGAGACTGAAGTCTGGAGAGTCAGGGCGACATGTACCTAAGCAGTATCTAGTATCTGATGTTTAGAGAACATGTTGATATAAACTAGAAGTCAGGAGGGGAAAGGCTGACTTGATTCTAAGACTGGACCATGCATTATTCTACATGTAGTACGTGATGAAGAATATTAAATGACCATTAAATGCAGTATTTCTCTAACGTGGAGACGTGAAGGCTAGACAATGACGGAAACTATTGATGCGATTCAGTAGCTTAGGAATGCAGAGAAGGAGGACTGAACTGATAACTGGAACTATAACATACTTTTGGCAGACTCAGAGGCAGAGCCAGGCTGAACCGGGCACTGTGAGGCAGGAAGTAAGTGAAGGGTCGAGGATACAGGTGGGGGCTGTATCGCTCCTCAGCGAGGCTTTAGGAGACAGGAGCTGAATCTGATGTCCGGGCCCTTTTGAGGCCTAGAAACGGGGACTTTACAATGAAATAACGTGCACACTGAGAAACGTGGCAACGTAACTTTACATAGGCCTGATATCCGTAGTATTCACGAGGACTAGAAACTGGCATATTAGAGATGGACACAACTATAATTGCGTCATTAATCGAACATGGGGAATGCATATGCATATTTAATCATGCACACATAACATATGATGGATGACACGTAGGGACACAGAACATGGCAAAATTTACTTTTCCACAAAAGAATGAGTGAGGGAGCAAAGGAAAGAAAGAGAGGGGAAGGGAAGTGAAGAAGGGAGACTGAAAGAAGTTGAGTGTGGGAGGGGAGTTAGGGAAAGAGCAGTAAACATGAGGAATAAAAATAACTGAGGGAAGTGGAGTAAGGGAACGGGGTGAAGTAGACTGAAAGAAGGGCAGTGAGGTTGAGGAAAGAGGAGTGATAGAGGGTGGATAAAGGCGAGTGATTATAAGACAAGGGGACTGAGGGAGTGATGACATAGAGGTAGTGAAGGAAAGAGTGAGAGAAAAGAACTGAGTAAGGGAGCAAAGAAAGGTAAGTGAGGGAGTGTGGGTGAGTTATAGGGAGTGAGCGTCATGGAAGAAGAGTGAGAGAGTGAGGGGACCGAGAGAGTGAGGCTAAGAGAGAGGGAGTGAGGGAAGGGGAGTGAGGATGTGAGAGGACAGAGGGAGTGAAAGAAGGAATGAGTGAAGTGGAGTAAGGTTAGTGAGACAACGGGAATTATTCAGGGAGCAAAGAAAGGAAAGAAGGGGAGGGGGAGTGAAGTAGAGTGACTGAGAGCTGGAAAGTGGTGGATGGGAGAGAGGGAAAGGGCAGTGAAGAAATGGAGAATGAGGATAAGTGAGGGAAGTGGAATAAGGAAAGGGAGGTGAGGGAGAGTGAGAGAAGACCAGTGAGGGTGAGTTAAGAGGAGTGATAGAGGATGGAAAAAGGTGAGTGAGCATAAGACAAGGGGAGAATAATATATATTTGATAATACAAAATACAAAATAATTTGTACAACATGTTATATGGTTTATTTTTGCTGTTCTCAGAATATATTGAATTTCACTTAAAACAGTGACTTCAATACTACTCATCATATGACAGCGGGCAAAAAAACCCACAATCAAAATGATTGTGTTTAAAAAACCCATACAACGTTTCAATAAATAATGTAAAATTTAGAAAAAATATATCTTACCTCACTTTTGATCCACGTACTTTTCCACAAGGCCAAATAGTATATGGAAAGTCCTTTTCTTTGGAAATTACTCAAGAGTATTCCTAATCTCTCATTTACCCGAGTTTCTGAAAGAAAAGCTCCAACATCTTTTACATTATGAAACAATAGTTTTATTTCCAACTCCTCGCTTACTTTTCATTAATATATCCTACAATACTCACATCACACACTACGTGATACACTTATACTACCTCTATGACAACTACATGTTTTTTATTATCTTCATCACTCTCACTCGGAAAGTAATTTTGAACAACAAACTAAATTTTCTTAACTGCTCCAATTTTCATAGGTCAATTACCTTCCCTAAAATTTCGGTTGTAAGAACACTAGGTAAGAATTTTGTAAGTCAGAAGGCAAACATTGTTTGAAAGTCAATTGAGTATCATTACAGTTACTCCAGCCTTTTTGACATTTTAAATAAGCTGTGTAATGTCAGGATGTTGTTGAAGGACCATCATGATAAATAATTGCTGCAGTTGCAAAGGTTCTTCCTGAAATTGATAATTGAGAAGCCACAACATTTTTAATTAAAGTTGTCAATTTAGTTCCATCAGGTCTACATCGTTGGAACATTAAAATGACATACTGTCCATATCTTTGTATAAATAATGTTGATAGCATTGCAGATTTACATTGAGTACAGACCATGTTTTGATTTGCTTCTCTAACTAGATTATTAAAAGACACTGATTTGCAGTCTGGTAAAGTCAAATATATAAATCTTTCAGTGTCTATTGTAGTACTACTTGAAAAGGAGCAATTGTCGCAGTCATGTTGCCATTTATAAGAAAGGCCAAAAAGATTTTCTACATCTACACCTTCATCTTGCTATACAACAAGCATATACATTAGAAATTCCTGACAATCTTGCTGAATATTCTGTGAAAATGGATTTAGACCAGAACATATGTCTAAAACATTTTGAATTTCAGAAACACTTTGTATTTTTGTTCTATCACTGCTACATTTCTCAAACACAGAATTCAACAAACAACAAAATCTTTGATCTCGATTTTCAGCAATCTGTTCTTGTACAGTTTGGAGAAAAAAAAAACATTAACCACTACATTAGCATAGCAGTTGACACCAGAACTGTTTTCAAACTGAAATCCAACAACATCTTTAACTGAATCCTTCTCCTTTCTGCTTACAATTACTGGTTAATCTACTTTTTTTCTTTTTACTACAACTTCACTACAATTTTTCTAATTTCTTCTTTTTCGGCCTACCACACGCTTTTCAAATAGAGGATGTTGAGGTAAATTTGGAGCATACTCTCTTCTTAACCTATTATATTCTTTTACAAAATTTAGATTTGCACTAATCTTTGTGTCATCAAAATCAATCAAGTACAATCCAGATAAAGTTCTGACTCGAGATAAAGCAACATATGCCATACCCTCCTTGAACACAGAACTTCCAATATTCACCAAAGCACTATCTACACTTAAACCTTGAGATTTATGAATAGTCACTGCATATGCCAAAGAAACAGGAAACTGTTTTCTGCGGACATATAAATCTTTCACAAACAAAAATCGGGCAGAACAACGACTGATTTGTTGTACTTCTTTAATACCATCAAATTTAATTTTTATAAATTCAATTCCATCTCTATTTCAGTAATTCACAAAATCAACAACATGACCCATTGCTCCATTTACTAAACCTCTTTCCACATGTAAATTACATCATAAAATTATACGACAATTTAAAGATGCATACAGAGTCTTTTCCAAACCAGCAGTTTTAGATATTGTCTTCTCTAAAGAATCCAATTTTGATTTCAACTTTTCTGACAAAATAATAGTTGCTCCTTCATGTTCTATTTTATCAATAGCTTTCAGTTTCACAATCTCTTGATTTTCCAACTTTAACATTTTGTTGTTGAAGATTGAACATTCTTGCAGAGTTGGCATCAAGCATATGACAGTTTTGTTTTCAGGAATTTTCATAAAAATATTCTCTGGGAGAATATTTTCATTTGGAAACAAATTTGAAATTAATCGTCCATGTAAAGCTTCTTTGCAATGCTCAGTTAGTTTTCCAATTCTTACATCTTGTAGAATATTTTTATAATCTTCATCCTTTGCCTGTCGTATATTTTGAAGCAGTTCTGCATATTTGAAATTTAACCATATGTTAACATTTCCAATGCTTCCTAAGCACTTCCTGGTATCTCATGCGTAAGCATTTTAAACACTGGCTGTCCTTTCACTGGAGTTAGTTGCAGTAGATCTCCAAAAACAATGATGTGTTTACCTCCAAATAACACATCATACTCTGAATTTCTTGCATTCTTAAATGCACAAAAGCAAGCATTACATTTGATACCATGCTTACTTCATCAATGATAAGAAGTTTCATTTTCTTTAGGACTCTTGAAACTTCACAACAAACTTCTCCGGATAGCTTGTGGTATTGTAATTTATTATCATGCTCTACTGGCAGCATCAATAAGCGATGTAAAGTAATCCCTTTAATTTTGTGTGCTGCCAACCCAGTTGGAGCGGTAATAACACAAGACAGCGTTGACTCCGTTCTTTTCTGCAGATATGTTGCAATTGCTTTAATCAGGAAACTTTTTCCAGATCCTGCTTCTCCACTCACGTACAGTCGGACAGTTAT
Source organism: Lissotriton helveticus (assembly GCF_964261635.1). NCBI lineage: Eukaryota > Metazoa > Chordata > Amphibia > Caudata > Salamandridae > Lissotriton > Lissotriton helveticus. The sequence continues at coordinate 1,047,746,463 of NC_136069.1, read as the reverse complement.
AAATGATGTACATGAGCACTCTTTTTTCTCATGAGATAAACCATGCTCAATGTGTTCTGTGAGTTCGTCATATGTTTGTCTCTGCTCAACGTTTAGTTCTTTTTCCAAATCTTCTAAGTTAACTACATCGTCCTGAGCTTGTTCCATGGCGCTTTCAACTTCATCCATGGCAGTGGCAGCTTCATTTTGTATAATGGGTCGTCCTAGTGGATCCTGACTCAATGAAGCAGAACTCTGACTGTCTTGAGAACTGTCTCTAGCAATCTCTGCTGCAATTGTAGCTTCTTGCTGTATTTCCTCGTTCAACATTTACAGATAATTTGAAAAAACAGGACATTCTATGGTATCCTTGGTTGCATTGAACGAATCTTCATAAGTAAGAAAATCTCCAAGTAATTCCTCTTCTGTACGCCAAGGCTTAAAGAGTTGCAAAAGAGCTAAGTAATAAAATTCCCTTTTGACTGGAGATTCACAACTCGATTTTCGATGATTATTTAAATGGCCTTTTCTTTGTTTCACCAGACAGCCTTCACATCCAATTACAGCATATACACCTTTATTGATATCTTCTGTGACGTTCCTCTTAAAAGTATAGGTTTGCAGAACTTCATAGAGACAAACGTTCTCAAGATGAGTACTTCTATTTGGATAGTATGTATCCAACATGTTTGTCTTCAAAATATCTGTACTGTCTGGTTCTTTCTCCGCCAAATACTCTATTTCTTGTACAGATTTCAAAACTCGGTTTCGTGTTGCAGCAAGACCTAGACTCACCCAAATGATGGTTCTAGATTTGGCATATAGACTTGCTGATGATAACCGATCAGAACATTCATATGCTCCAATTTCTCGATGCGACAACATCTTCAGACTATAACTGTATAATTTCTTGCTTAGACTCTTTTCATGTGAAATTTCCTCCCACATTTCCTTCAGTTCCGTCTTTTCAGATTTTGTGATGTAAGACATCACATATCGAGCCACAGCAATAGAGTTGTCAGCCACATATTGAATATCCATGTTAGCATTAAACATGGACAAAATGACTGGGTTGTAGTCATTTATGTATTTGGACTCCTCATTTCTTCTTAGGTTGTATGTATTTTTGGGTGATTTTCTTGTCACAGTATGTCGCAGAGAAGGCATAAAATTGTTCACTCTTCCTTTCGATGGACGTGGAAATGCAAAACGAAATTTCGTATAGAACCTGTCCTTGGATTTGTATTTACGACGATGGGTTTGAAAGCGTAAAACTTGATGTCTTAACTTGTTTTCTTCTGTACTTTTCGGAACAGTACATGTAGAATACTGCTCAATGAAACTTATCACTTTCTCATCTGAATCTGTTCCAAATTGTGGGACATCTTTAATCCATAGCAGCATATGTATGTGTGGAGCACCTCTTGCTTGATACTCCTTTCTCCAAAAGAAATCCAACACCTCTTCAAGCGGAGGATTTTTTTTGTTTGTAATAAAAGACATCATAGCTTCAAACCTATGATTAAAATACCTGCATACATTAACTGGATCCAAAGAGCACAGTTCTCCAGGTGTCATGTATTCAATATTTTCAATGTTTTTATTTGCCTCTCGTAGAAATTCAAGTAAGTCATCCCAAGCATACTCAGCACAGCTAAGAGTAAGGAACCATGTAGGAGTTCCTAAGTTTCTTAGCATACATTTCAATTCCCCATGACGACGGTACCAATACTCGTTAGTACCACGCTGACATGCCATGAGATTAATTAGCTGAGATTCCAAAACACTGTCTTGCAGTTTCACTTTATCCATAAAGTCCTTTGCCGAAACATTTTGTAGATGTGCTCCACTTTTCAGTATATGGTTCACTGCATAAGAAAGTCCAGACAAGTCACTCTCAAACAGTAAACGGAACAAATAGGGAATGCATTGATGAAACCTTGGATCTTCTGCATATAATCTTGAAGTCCGGTATTCAGTTGCAGGAATTTGAACAGGTCGGTCGTCATATCGTCCACCTTCACCTGTTGTAAATAACTGTGGAAAACAACGAGCTTCCAAACTTTCTTCCCATACACTAATGGGACTTCCTTTTGCTTCTTTCATTTGAAACAAGTCAATAGCATTCCCCATTACTTCTTTGGAATGCAATGGATGAACAGTATAATGTTCATAAATTTCTTCACTTCTAGAGACATCAACTTTTTCTATTTGCCCAGCGAAGAAATCACTGTCCTCTTCTACAGTTGATTCCTCTTCTACCACATACACATTTCTATAGTACTGATTATTTTTTACCAGATACAATGTTGCCTTTTTGACTTTCCTAACATCCACTAATTCTTGCCAGATTTTCTTACTCTTTGTCGGAACACCATTAACTAGAATAACCAGAGGTTCCTCCTCTACTTTTTCTACACCAATTGTATCAATATTTTTCTTAAAATCTAGAGGAAAATAAACAACTCTTCTCTTTAATCCTCTCTGTAAATCTGAAGGAGGAAATGTCCCTGTCTTAGGCTCCATGCGCACAATAGCCTGAAAAGGATGCACACATTGAATCAGAATAGACTCATAGGTATTTAAATCCATCAATTCAGAAGGAATGTCTACCAATTCCAGATTATTATGAACAGCTCAAGCAGGCATTCTGTTTTCATTTAATTTATGATAACAATATTTACAAATACGTTGATCAGAACCCAAATCAAAACAATTTTCTACCAACAAATAAGTTGCTAAATCCTTCCACTCATTATTATTTACCTTTTCGCTTTTTACATATAAATCAACTAATCTAGCCTGATGCTTATAATGAGTTCGTCGACAACACACACAAGTAAAATTAGGCCTTTCACTTTAATTGACCTTAAACTTGGTAATTTCATGTTCAAATTTTCCTGTACTTGAAATCTCTACATTCTCTTCTATATTACCTTGTATTACTGTATCACTTTCTGCATTGTCCCCTTTTTCACCAAAGTAACAAAACTCAATTTCTTCACAAATGTTTTTCACATCTAATTCAGTTCCATGCAAATGAGCACTGTTTAACTGTTTTAGTTTAAGTGCTGGACTTTTTGCATAATACAGCCTTCTCACCAATTTCCTCACTTTATTATGATGCACTGCTAACATCCTAAAATGGTGAAAAACACTCTGACATACTTTTCTTGAAAGACAAGCCAGTGAATTCTCTTGAAAACCTGTTGTTTCTCTCACTCTACAAGGATCCAACTCTTGCAAAATTTTCATTTTTTGTTTTAGACTTTTCTTAGTATATGTCCGTAAGAAACTGCGAAACAAATCAATTGAATCCTGTCGCACACTACAAATACTACTACAATTCCAAGTATACACTGGAGCCTTAGGACATCTCCCTAAAACTTCACCAGCTAACACCTCTTCTGTATTTCTAGGCACAATCTTTTCTTTTTCAACCGGACAACCGTCCTTCACCTCATATGCTCGACCACTGGTGTCAACTGCATGCACCAAATCATTATCCTGAAAGTAACTTTCTTCATTAAAAAATGGTTCACAACTTGAACTATGCTTCCATTCCCCAGAAAAAACATCACAAAAATGAGTCCGATTAATTACTCTTCTCCACTTATATTTTGATTTGAACACATTGATTACCTTATCTAGTGTACGAATTCTATTCATTACTAATCCATATAACTTATTTTTCACTTTAAATGCTTCATCCACAATCTTAACTATGCTTTTTTTTCTTGTAAAAAGCGGTCTTTTTTTATACCTCTTTACATTTTTTAATAAATTGTATACTATTCTGTTATAAAATATTCGTCTACGAATTTCAATAAATTGATTTCTCCTTCTATTCCTATAGACAATATCATCTCCTTCTACAGGTCTATCATTTTTTGAGGAACACAATTTCTTCTTTCTAATTAGAGGTGTTTTATTCTTCTTTGAAACAACATCTTTTTTTTGACATTTCAATAACTTCCTGAGAAAATTCTTTGTTTGCTTACCAGGAGCATTATTTTTTTTCACTGAAGAATTTGTTTTGGATGAGTCTTTCCTTTGATGGCATATTCTTTTTTTTTTCTATAGATGATTATAATCTGTGGTAAAGAAAAAATTACATATTATAGACCACTACAAACATATTAAATAGCAATTACAATAAGTAAACGATATAAACACTAGTTTACAACATAAGCCTGATTTACATTACATGTGCTGTGCTTTGTGTCAAAAAAGATTTGCTATGGAAAATGTTTTCTGGTAAAATGTCTGGCTTTTAAATTTTGGACAAGGTTCACACTGAGTGTCTGTTTGAAATAAGGAATTATATTTTCACATTTTTCAATAATGTCACAGTGAAATAGTATGAGCAGACACACACATATTGCATGCAGAGACAGACATGGTAGATTACATGTAACATCCTGGTCATGTGCCTAAGATCACACTGTGAGTCAAGCTTGATTTTAAATGGATCTAGGTGAATAATATGCTTAGTTGATGTCTTTAAAAATATGGAAGTACATGTTTTTTTAAAGTCAGTTGGGCTTTAGAATATGTTCTAGTAGGAAATCTTAGGCAGCGTGTGTGTTAGGCCTCTTACTTCAGAAATAGGCTCTAAGCTGTGCAATCAAGATCCAGGGTGTGCCTTTGAAATGAAAAAGGAATGTTATGTCTTGCTCTTTCACAAGGATGATGTCATCAGTGATGTCATTTGAGATGTTATCAGTGATATCATGAGTGATGTCACTGACCATGTCATGAGTGATGTAAAATGTGATGTCATCAGCAGTGCATTGCGGGCGCGCGAGCTATAGTTAGCTGAACTAACTATAACGGGGGAATTTCAAAGGTTTTGTTTGAGTAAAATGACCAGCTAACTATAACTGGTGTGAAACCTATGTTTTTTTCAGTGAATTTCAAAGGTTTTTAAAATGCTAATTCCTAACTATAACGTGTGTGAAACCTATGGTTTTTTCAGTGAATTTCAAAGGTTTTTAAAATGCTAATTGCTAACTATAACGTGTGTGAAACCTATGGTTTTTTCAGTGAATTTGCAAGGTTTTTTAAATGCTAATTCCTAACTATAACGTGGCTGAAACCTATGGTTTTTTCAGTGAATTTCAAAGGTTTTTTAAATGGTAATTCCTAACTATAACGTGGCTGAAACTTATGGTTTTTTCAGTGAATTTCAATAGTTTTTTAAATGATAATCTTTAAATGTATTAATTGTTATATTTTTTATACTGATTTACTACATTATTTTAAATTATTTATTTTTAGATATTTAATTTTTTAAATTACATTACATATTTTTAATATAAATTGAAAAAAAAATGTTTTTACACCTCTCTGCAACGCAGCCCCCTGGCGCGTTTGCAGAGGGGGAACTAATTCCCCTTGCATATTGGGAGTCCTTGGGGACCAACTAGCCCACCAGGAACCTCCAGTATTCCCCAGGGGGCTGCATTGCAGAGAGGTGTAATGAGGCCACACCCTTTTTTACACCTCTCTGCAGCGCAGCCCCCGGGCGCGTTTGCAGAGGGGGAACTAATTCCCCTTGCATACTAGGGGTCCCTGGGAGCCAACTAGCCCACCTGGAACCTCCAGTATGTTCCAGGGGGCTGCATTGCAGAGAGGTGTAATGAGGCTATGCCCCTTTTTATACCTCTCTGCAACGCAGCCCCCTTCTGCGACAAAGGTTTTGCCATACATGTTCCGTACATGTTCCGTACATGTTCAAAGATCATCTGACTTGTCAACCAGTTCAAGTGGCACCACAGAAGGAACAAGAAATACTTCCCTTCCAAATACTTAATGAAGGCCTTATCATTCTGGCGGGAGCAGTGATCTATAATCCCCCAGGTCACCAAGCAGATCTCAGTACCAGGCTACTCATTCAACTTCTCCCAGTCTGCTTGAAATACAAGAGCTACTTGGTGAAAGGGGACTTTAAAGTACACTACTAAAATAAAGACAACCCGTCGTCTCTCAACTGGAGAGCGACATGCAGATACTTCAACTCAAACAGTGGACTGAGGGGGCCACCCACATAGCTGGTCACACGCTTGACCTACTCTTTTCTAATATCGAAGCCACTTTCATCCATGAGATTAAGCCATTACTTCGGACAGACTACTCGCTCATAGCCTTCACACTGGGCCTACCAGTTAAATCAATTAAGTTCTGCAAAACTCATCAGACATCAAATCGAGCCTGGAGGCTTGTTATTGAATCTTCATTTCTAGCACACTTTACACGCTCCAACATAGAGACCTTAGGGGATCTCCGAGTATGTACAGGAGCCGCTAACCTTGAGTCAAAGATCTGTACAACCTTGGAAAAACTGGCTCCAATACAGAAACATAAGCATTTGCAAAGACCGCATACGGAAAAATGGTACACCCCACAACTTAAAGAACTCAAAAGGAAATGTTAAACCCTTGAACATTTATGGAGATCCTCAAAGAATTATTCGGACAAACTGAGGTACAAATCCGAACTTAAATCCTATAATCACGCCATAAAAAATGCAAAAAAGTCCTACTGTGCCCTCCGAATCAATGAGAATTGCAACTCTGCTAAAGAACTGTGCAGAATAGTCAGAGAACTAAGTAAACCAGACAGTATGTCCCAAATCTTACCCCCATCAGTAGACAAAAGAATAAGTCACTTTTTTCCAGATAAGATAAAGAAGATCTATTCCACTTTCAATTCTCCCACAGAAGCTGACATAACGAACAGGGACCTCTCGATTCCCCATCCAGATGCCACATCAGTTATGTGTAATTTCACCCACCTTAAAGAGAATGAGGTCCTAAAGGCTATGGGTGAAGTAAAATCTAGATCCCCGCTAGACCCCTGCCCTCACCTCACTTCATTTTTGCTCAGACTGCCTCCATTTTGTGCCCATTCATCACCCAGCTCTTTAACAACTCCCTCAAAACTGCCACCTTTCCTGATAGATGGTAACACGCCTCAGTAATTCCTCTGCTCAAAAAAGCCAGAACTCATGTTCTCAATCCCGAAAATTAACGCCCTATATCCCAACTCCCCTACCTCTCCAAAGTTTTGGAGAGATTGGTGAACAGGCAATTATCTAATTTCCTAGAAACCAACAATCTTCTAGACCCATCGCAGACAGGATTCAGGACAAAATATAGCACAGAGGCAGCGCTGCTGGCTGTAACAGACAACATTATATCCTGTACTGACCAAGGAGGGGCAGTTGCGCTGATATTGTTGGACCTGTCGGCGGCGTTCGACACAATCTCCCACAACAGTTTGCTAGAAACCCTCTATGAAAAAGGAATCTATTCCAACGCGCTGAGTTGGCTCAGCTCCTTTCTAAGTAACCGAACACAATCAGACCACCTCGGCCAATTTCAATCCAAATCGAGCCACGTCAGCTGTGGTGTCCCGCAGTTAGCATCATTAAGCCCCACTTTATTCAATGCCTATGTTTCTTCACTGGTGAAATTCAGCAGGAAGTGAGGCATTGGCATTTGCTCCTATTCTGATGACACGCAGCTGATGGTGGCCCTGGATGAAAAGCCTGAGGTCACTAAATCAAAGCTACACAACTGCCTTGCGGAGATGGCTCAATGGATGCATGAGCATTGCTTAAAGTTGAACGCAGGGAAATCTGAGATTTTACTCTTCGGGGTGCCAAATTAGTTTGGGCTGCCACATGGTGGCCACACACACTAGGCATCGCCCCAACTCCAAAACATTGTGCAAAAAACCTGGGCATCACCATTGATGACACTCTGTCCATGATAGACCATGTATGGGCCCTCTGCGGCAAAGGTTTTGCAAGCCTGAAACTCTTGGCCAGGCTTTTTCCCAGGAAACCACTGGACTGCAGAAGATCTGTCACCCATGCCTTGCTGGTCAGTCAAATGGATTATGTGAACGCACTATATGTAGGCATGAACAAGCTCCTGTTCACCCGACTCCAGGTGCTCCTGAACGCCACCGCCAAACTTGTCTGCAACAAAGAGAAGCTAAGTTCGGCCTCAACATGCATGAAGATCCTGCACTGGCTACCCATGTGCCAAAGAGCAGCCTTTAAGCTACTCAGTCACGCACATAAGGCTCTGTACCCAACTGGCCCTATAATACTCCAGGAGAAAATCATGTTTTATGTCCCTACTAGGAGTCTGCGATCACTTCATCTAGCTTTGGCCAGAACTACGCGCGTTAAGAAAGTGAGGACTGGAGGGCAATCATTCTCTTATCTGGCAGCTAAAAAGTGGACCGAGCTACCTCTGGAACTACGGCTCACTTCCAACTACATACTGTTGCGGAAAAAACAAAAAACTCATCTGTTCCCTAAATATTAATTCCCACTCTTGCAGCTGTACCAGGATATTCGCTACCAGTGCCTTGATATCCCTCGGGATGAGTGCAGCTCTTAATAAATAAATAAATAAAGAAGGAAGAGAGGTACAGAAAGAAAAAGGAAGATGCAGAAAGAAGCTAGAAAAATGCAAAAAGAGGCAACAGAAATCCTGAAAGAGGATGAAAGGTGGAGAAAAAAGCAAGAGAAGTGCAGAAAGAAGCAACAGAGGTGTAGAAAGAGGCCTACTTTGACTGTATCTTCCCAGAGACTCATACAAAGAAGTCTCATCACTAATCCTTCTCCCAAGATGTCTTAAACCTCACTTTTCTCTTGAAGGTTCACTATTCATTGACTGCTCAGAATGTTAGGCCTACCAAATTTAAAACAGCAATCCTAACCATATCACTGTTGTAAATCTGACCAAGTTTGTGAAGGTATGCATGCGTGTGTCACTGCTTTTACCTAGTGACATGTCACATAAAAATAAACATACGAAATACTTGAATACCTCTGTTTCAAACAGTATACTCTGTAAATGTATGTAAAAGAAGGTGTATGTATTTATTTCTGCTCATAATACAGGGCACATGGGTATTCAATTGTATATTTGAGGGGCTTGATAACACCTATATACATAAGATGTGTCTCCCTGTGCAACCAATTGACAGAGCCGAACTAAGATTTGACCACCTATAGGAGAAGCTACCCTCTTTTTAAGCTACCATCTTCAGATGCATAACAAATATGAGAACACATGTACAAGTAGACATATACCTCAGTCACAAGAGCACGCATACCTTTAAACTGGATAGCTTGCACTTCCCATTCGAATACAGAAACAGGTGAGAGAAGTACAGAAAGAATCAAGAGAATTGCAGAAAAAAACAAGAGAGGTGGAGAAAGAGTAAGAAATGTGCAGAAAGAGGCAAGAGAAGTACACTAAGAGGCAAGAGAATATATAAAGAGGCAAGAGAAGAGCAGAAAGAGGCAAGAGAGGAGCGGAAAGAGGCAAGAGAGGTGCAGAAAGAGGGAAGAGGGTACAGAAAGAGGCATGAGGGATGCAGAAAGAAGCAATAGAGGTGCAGAAAGACGGAACAGGGGTGCAGCCAGAGGCAAGAGAGGTGCAGAAAGAGGGAAGAGGGGTGCAGAACTTTGCAAGAGAGGTACAGAAAGAAGTTAGAGCAGTGCAGAAAGAACCAACAGAGGTACAGAAAGAGGCAGAAGAGGTGCAGAAAGAGGCAGGAGAAGTGCAGAAAGAAGCAAAAGTGATACAGAAAGAGCCAAGAGGGGTACAGAAATAGGCAAGAGAAGTACAGAAAGAGGCAAAATAGGTGCCCAAAGAGGGAAGAAGGGTACAGAAAGAGGCAAGAGGGGTGCAGAAAGAAGCAAGAGAGGAGCAGAAAGAAGCAAGGGACATGCAGAAACAAGCAACAGAGATGTAGAAAGTGGCAAGAGGGGTGCAAAAAGAAGCAAGAGAAGTGCAGAAAGAAGCAACAGAGGTGCAGAACGAGGTAAGAAAGTGCAAAAAGAGGTAAGAGAGGTGCAGAAAGAGGCAAAAGAGGTCCAGAAAGAGGGAACAGGGATGCAGACAGAGGCAAGAGAGGTGCAGAAACATGGAAGAGAGATGTAGAAAGAAGCAAGACCAATACAGAAGGAACCAACAGAGGAGCAGAAAGACGCAAGAGGGGTAAAGAAAGAGGCAAGAGGGGTATAGAAATGTGCAAGATAGGTGCAGAAAGAAGCAAGAGAGATGCAGAAAGAAGCAAGAGAAGTGCAGAAAGAAGCAACAGGGGTGTAGAAAGAGGTAAGAAAGGTGCAGAAAGAGGGAAGAGAGTTTCAGAAAGAGGTGCAGAATGAGGGGACAGGGGCACAGAAAGAGGCAAGAGAGAGGCAGAAAGAAGCAAGAGAGGTGCAGAAAGAGGCAAGAGAGGTGCAGAAAGAGGCAAGAGAAGTATTGAAGGAAGCAATAGAGGTACAGAAAGAGGCAAGAGGTGTGCAAAAAGAAGAAACAGAAATGCAAATCGAGGCAAGAGAAGTGCAGAAAGAAGCGACAGAAATGCAGAAAGAGGCAAGAGAATTGCAGTAAGAAGCAACAGAGCTGCAGAAAGAGTCAATAGAAGTGCAGAAAGAGACAAGAGAGGTGCACAAAGAGACAAGAAAGGTACAGAAAGAGAGATGTTTAGTGCAGAAAGAGACAGCAGGGATGCAGAAAGAAGCAGGAGAGGTATAGAAAGAAGCAAGAGAAGTGCAGAAAGAAGCAACAAAGGTAAAGAAAGAGGCAAGAGAGGTGAAGAAAGAAGGAAGAGGGGTGCAGAAAGAAGCAACAGAAGTGTGGAAGGGGGCAAAAGAACTGCAAGGGAGATGCAGAAACAGGCAAAAGGTTTGCAGAAAGAGGGAACAGGAGTGCAGAGAGAGGCAAGAGAGGTACAGAAAGAGGGAAGACTGGTGCAGAAATGTACACGAGAGGTGCAAAAAGAAGCAAGAGCAGTGCAGAAAGAACCAACAGAGGTGCAGAAAGAGGTGAGTGGTGCAGAAAGAGACAAGAGAAATGCAGAAAGAAGAAAAAGAGGTACAGAAATAGGCAGGAGAACTGCAGAAAGAGGCAAGAGAGATGTAGAAAGAGGCAAGAGAGGTACAGGAAAAGAGAAGAAGGGTGCAGAAAAAGGCAAGAGGTGGTGCAGAAAGAAGCAAGAGAGGTGCAGAAAGAGGGAAGACGAGTGCAGAAAGAGGCAACAGGGGTACAGAAAGAAGCAAGAAAGGTACTGAAAGAAGGAAGATGGGTACAGAAAGAGAGCAAGAGGGATGCAGAAAGAAACAGAAGAGGAAAAGAAAGAAGTATGAGAAGTGTAGAAAATAGCAACAGGGGTTCAGAAAGAGGCTAGAGGGGTTCAGAAAGAACCAGCAGAGGTGCAGAAAGAGGCAAAAGAGGTACAGAAAGAGGCAGGAGAAGTGTAGAAAGAAGCAAAAGTGGTACAGAAAGAGCCAAGAGGGGTACAGAAATAGGCAAGAGAGGTACGGAGAGAGGCAAAATAGGTGCACAAAGAAAGAAGAAGAGTACAGAAAGCGGCAAGAGGGGTGCAGAAAAAGCAAGAGAGGAGCAGAAAGATGCAAGAGAAATGCAGAAACAAGCAACAGAGATGTAGAAATAGGCAAGAGGGGTGCCAAAAGAGGCAACAGAAGTGCAGAAAAAAACAACAGAGTTGCAGAAAGATGCAAGAGAACTGCAGAAAGAGGCAAGAGAGTTCCAGAAACAGGCAAAAGATGTGCAGAAAGAAGGAAAATGTGTATACAGAGGCATGAGAGGTGCAGAAAGAGGGAAGAGGGACGGCAGAAAGAGGCAGGAGGGGTACAGAAATTTGGCAAGAGAGGTGCAGAAAAAAGCAAGAGCAGTGCAGAAAAACCAACAGAGGTGCAGAAAGAGGCAAGAGGGATGCAGAAAGAGGCTAAAGAAGGGCAGAAAGAGGCAAAAGTGGTATGTAAAGTGACAAGAGAGGTACAGAAAGAGGCAAGAGAGGTGCAAAAAGAGGGAAAAGGGGTGCAAAAAGAGGCACGAGAACTGCGGAAAATGCATAAGAAGTCCAGAAAGAAGCAACAGAGGTACAGAAAGAGGCAAGAGGGGTGCAGAAAGAGGCTTGAGAAGTGAAGAAGAAACAACAGAGGTACAGGAAAGAGAAGTGCAGAAAGAGGCAAAAGAGGTGCAGAAAGAGCCAATAGAGGTGCACAAAAAGGGAAGAAGCGCGCAAAAAGAGGCAAGAGAAGTACAGAAAGAAGCAACAGATCTGCAGAAAGAAGCAACAGAGGTACAGTAAGAAGCAAGAGAAGTGCAGAAAGAGGCAAGAGAGGTGCAGAAACACCTACCAACTGCAGATTATGCATTGGATGGTAGATTTTTGTGGCATAAGCCACCTAATTTGCAATTTCATGCTGCAAAATGTAGTCAACCCTGTTTCAAAATTGGGTGCTCTTGTGCTACATAATACAATTGACCCTAGTGATAACACTGTGAATTTCACAAGGAGCACACCTGAGCATACAGTTGCAGGGGCTAATATGTGATTGTGTGATTCTTGAGATCAAAGGTTGATTTGTAGTTTTTGGGGAATTACTTTTATACTGGTAAATGCCCAGCAACTCCCCCAACAATAAAGTATTGCATAAGCCATGTAAATATGATGCTGTGATATTGGGAATGTGGCAAGGTTAAGTAATATTGTGTCTTTTTTTGTCTTTTTAGCGTCTTAAGAGAATTAGTAGAGTCAGGAAAAAGATACGCTAAGTTGACTTTGTCTTTATTTACTGATGCACAAATCTCACATGCACACATCCACCGACTATCAGAGATGGCATTTCTGTGGATGACATCTGCCCAGGCCCTAACTTGGGCTATGGAGGACAGCCCTAAGGCAGTATCAGAGACTGAAACAGCAGATCCTAAGAGGGAGGGAAAGGAAAATGGAGCAGAATCTGGAAGTGATTTTTCAGTTGGCAGAGTTCCATCTAATGACTCATCTTCCAGCGATTCTGAGGGACATAATGGTAGCAGTTGTTCTTTCTCTTTTCAAACACAGTCTGTGCAGCAGGGCAACCATAGCAGGTTAGACCAAACCAGAGAGCAGGCACTTGCAGCTATCAAGCACAGACAGAATGCTCTCTTGGCAGTCCCACAATTTAGTTCAGCCCAAATTGTTGCCTTCACTAGCGACTCTGGATGTAAAGTTGATATGACCAGTTCTGTTGTCAATTGACTATGTCCATCTATTTTTGGATGTTGACTTCCTTGAGTAAATTGTGCATCAAACAAATTTACTTGTCAACCAATTTCTGAGGGAGCATTGAGGGAGCATTGAGGCACTCTAGGGCCTCATTCTAGGGCACACAGTGCTCTATAGCGTTCCTGGATCACTCATTGGTTTCACACTGGTTTCCATCACAAACTGGAAATAGATTAAGATCACAAAAAATAGGAAAAATGGGCTACCTCTTGGAAAAATACCAAAACTGTGGTACAAAAGTAGGTTTTAATGATTCAGCTCTGAATGTTCCTAGAAGCTGAGTAGATGATGACTTAAGTATAACAACCCATTTGTTGATGCAGTTTTTAAGAAATAAAATTGACATTTTTATCTGATGCCCTTTTTCTCTATTTTTCTCAAAAAACTCAAAAGTTTGTTATATTTTGCCTATTGTCTCGGTCCTCTACAGGGTGATCCACAAACCCTGGGGACATTTAAAATCCCCAGGATGTTGGAAAAAAAGGATGCAAATTTGGAATGTATAGCTGGAGCTCTAAGCTCAAACTACCCTAAATAGCAAAAAGGGTTCAGCACTGGGGGGGGGAGGGAGAGGGGGCAGCAACGTAGGAGTTAGGTACCCATACATAGCTTTCAAAATCAGCCTCAAAATGTCTAAATATATATTGGTAAACCTTCAAACTGTGCACTGTCCTTTTTGTTTTTACTAAATGTATATTAAAGTTAATATTCCAAGCGTATTCACATTTTGGGTGTTTTGGGGAAAACTCAAAATGGCACCTAAGAGTCCTTTAACTACTGCTTCAGGAGTACTGTGTTATGTATTCTTTGTTAACAGGCCCTGGACCCTCTAGCAGGACTTGATTATGGGACTAAACCATTCTTGGGAGCGATCTAGGCTGCATACTGCCCAGCATGAGTTTGCAGGGCAGTATCATCACTTGACTTTATCCATTTTCTGGAGAAAAGCACTCATCATTGACAGCATGCTCCGATGTTTTCTGAAGCAGTTGTAGGGGTATATTTACAAGCCCCATGCACCACCGGAGCATCCCTTTTTTGCACTCTGGTGCAGTGGTGGCCAGTGACATTTGAAAGTGGTGAGGCGTAAAATTATTGTCGTACTGCATTATGACGAGCGAGCATAGCAAGTGAGCACAATCAACCTACTGGGGGTTCGGGGGGGTTCTCCTCCCGTGAAAGTTTTGAAAAAAGAGTGCACAAATGGTGCATTTTCAAGCAAACTTGAGGAAGCAGGAAGGTTATTAAAGCAATACGGTTGAATTATTTATCATTTAAGAAATTGTCAATTTTTATGAGCTATAGAGGAGCGTATGCTGATATGGGGGGCAAATTGAGCCTGTGCGTGACTGCCCCATGTGTGGTTTGTGTGATAGAGTCACTCAGAGGATTGCTTGCTAAGTGGCTAAACGGCTACCCTGTTAGCTACTTTTTGGAATACCAGGCGGCTTATCTTGTTCTGAAAGCTAGCTGAGTTTTGAGGCAAAGAAAGGAGGACCAAGAGGCATTGCCACCACCAACCACAATGGAACACAAAGTTATTGAGTAATTAATTGCCACTCCTTACAGATCCCCACCAATCCACCACCCTCCCTCCTGCCCACACCAAGGATTTGGGAAAGACCACCCAGCAGTGGGAGACATTTTAGATTTTTGGGCAAATGAAAAATAATAGGTGCTCCTATACATCCTGCATTTTCACACATCTCCTGTAATTTCACATATCCAGCTAAGAGATATTTTATTATTAAGAGTTTCCAGGCACAGACTCAGCTGCATTCTCAGAAAGATTCACAGGCTGAACAAGTCTCAGAATCGGGGCCAGTAGATTTCATCACTCACAAATTAGACATACAACAATGTCAAATCCACCAGTACGATGTCTGTTGTAGTAAACATGCGACTTAGGGTGCGATAAAGGAAGTTTCAGGGGAGTTACACTGCAAGAGTTAGTGAACACTGCCAACTCATTAATTTCATTTCAGCCTTATTTCAGTAATTGAATTAACCATAAAAGCATAGTAGCGACACAAAATTCAACAAAAAGTCTTCAGAAAGATCCTCATGTGGCACAGTTCAAATACATTATGACCCAAAATTCCAACAGCGCACATTGGATAACAGGATATCCATAAACGCATCAGTTTCCAGTATTCACAACATTCTACAAGTCGTTCTCATCATAATTTTTTCCTGAAAACAGCCAGAGGAAGGGCCTTTCCATGGAAAGGAGGGGCTGCGCCACATATGTAAAGAGCGATGTAAAGAGCGATGTGGTGAAAGGGCATTTTGTCATCAGGAAAATGTTTGAATATGGAGAAAGCTAATTTCCTTCATCCATTCACCAGCTACCAAAAGGAGACCTTGGGGATATATATGAGTTTCTTAAGATTCTCCAAATCCCTAAAATCTAACAACTCTATAAACACTCCAGACACAAATCTACAAAGCATAGATTCATGCCTTTAGAGGAATTATTAAGCCACTTTACCAAGTCTCCATTCCCATGGCCAAGTACTGCAGTGGACCGAAAGTCTACAATCTATGCCCAGCAATAGTCTGTCTTGCAGGGGTAGATTTGAGAAACATTTTCCAGCAATTTTCTAAATGCTGTAAAGTGTTAAATCTTGCTACAGAGCTATTGTATTGCACTTTGGTCAACAGTTAGTTTTGGCATCAATCCCCGATGATTGCTATATTATGAAATCACATGGCGGTCGCTATCCTTAACCTTTTTACCCTTTACCTAGGCAGGCCCTACATGTGGCCAAAAAGCAAGCAATGGGAAACACAAACAATTGGCAGACATTAAACCAAGTACTTAAAAAAACAATGCAGTTCAAATCATTCCAGGACAGTTCAAATGGAGGTTCAGATACACCTGGAGACATTGTTTCCACATATTAAAAACAGCTCCTCCATTTACAATCTCAGCATCAGTGTGACTCCAGATTTAGATTAACGATCCCACTTAATCTGTATATACTAGATAAAATCCACAATTCGGCTAACTGTGGGGGGCGCTAGAGGTCGCAACACAAGATGGCTGCACTTGCGTGAGGCTCTTGCAGTTTGGGTTGCGTCAATTATCCTCACCATCTTGGAATCATAGCGTACCAGGAGCAGTCCTCCAAGCATCGGAACTACACAGCAATATATTGCAGCCAAAAATGAAGAATTTCCTACCTGGGAAACCTCATAAACCGACATCTGACCTCCACGACTGCGCTTCACGAAATGGCGGCAGAACGGACTGGCTGAGCTGAGCCGGGTGGCGCTGGTGCGAGTGGCTGGAGGCGATCGTGTGCGGCTGTACTGGTGCGTAGGACACCTGGTGTTCAACGAGGGGTGTCCCCTTTCCATTGCACAGTAGCTGTGTCTTCGATCTCTGGGCTAGATTTCTGCGGCCCCGTGGACCGCTGTGAGGAGGAGCGGACAGCGGAAGAGTAGGGCCTGCGGCAAACCCGGAGGAACTTGTGAGGAGCGGAGGTGGTGAGTGCTCCTCACGCGTGTTGGGTAATTGCGGCTGCGTCATACGCCTGGAGCCGCTCTGCTATGATAGAGTTGGAGTGCGGAGTCAAACCCGAGGGACCGTACGAGAGGCAGCCAAGTCCCGCCGCTGGTGCCCTCTTGCACCACAGATTGAAGTGAGGGAAACTGCCTGGGCCCCACTGAAAGCCCTCATTTGTCCTCGATCTGTGGCGGCCGCGCCGATTGAGGGTCTGGGCAGCTCATTTCCTGCTGAGCTCCTGCCGTGACATCTGCTGGTAGCGTGACCTGCCCTCCTGTGCTTGAACGTGCGCCTGGGTTCAATTGGCTCTAGAACGCAGGACCCGGGATTACCTGTGCGACACCGTGGGATCTGCTTGCCCTTTAGCGTGCTGCTTTCATCCCTTTCCTGGCAAATGTGACACCCTGAACCTAACTGGCATGCACTGGGGGTGCAGAGTAAGATAGGGCCCGTGGAGATCATACTTCGGGGCCCATGCCCCTCCTGGTTGCTGACAACTGCACATCCCCATAACTCCGTTGATTCTCGTGCTCCGGACCTGGGGGTCGCAACCAATGTTCCCTCTAAATTATTTCCTCGGTGTGCGGCAATTCAAGATCTCTGTGCGCTGCAGCCAAGGCTGTGTGCAGCAAGCAGGCGAGCGCAGCCTGCAAGTACATGAATCCATGGCAGTTACCACTCAAAACCTTTGTTTACAATGAGTTTGAGAACAAGTGCATTTCCCACATGTAGCTCTTTTTAACAGGGTCTTGGGACAGTTCTGCAGTGTGGAGACAGATCATCATGATATTAATTGTTTTTTCTAGTTGCAGCTATATACCCCAGGCTTAGAAAAGGACAGGACTCAGAAGGGAGCACCATTATATAATTCTACTGAATATTTTTGATTGGAGCACTGATCATTTGGAAGGGGGTTGCTGGAAGACTATATAAGAGAATATATATTTAGAACTTGTCAGTGACCTGGCCAAAGAGGGCATGAAAGAGTTGAAAAAGGGTAATATATTCAAGGTTGGTCCGGACAGGGGCCCCAAAATATGTTTGGCCCAGGGCCCCCAAAATCCTTAAGATGTCCCCGCCCACCGCCCAGCAGCACTCCGTCAGCGAGCCGCCACTGAGTAATGGTCTGAAGCCTCCATCAGTTTGTAGCTCCTATCAAAGTATCCAAGGTCAGTTATCTTGGTGCTCGAATGTCTTAGCAGCAGCTGGCTCTTCAATCTTAGACTCTAACACTGCAAGTCCCAATGTATCTCTTTTAATTTGTGTTGCTTTGGTAAAGTCAAACTTGCATAGTTGCTATCTGCGTATGCTTCTGTTAAAGCTCAGGCTCCTGTAGCAGGTGCAGAATGCACCCCTACTGATTCAAGTAGGAAGCACACATCACCTACTCACAGGTTGGTCCATTGCTTACATGTCATTGACCTGTTCCCGGACCAATGTTAGATCCACATTCATTGTACTCAGTAGGCCTTTCAAAGTAAATCAGGACTTAATTCCTGCAGTAAACGGTGAATATTCACTTTTGGTGTGGCAACTAAATATTTACTTGCAGCAAGCTTTTGTCTGTCATTAAATGGGAAACTATTTTAAAGGAACTACATTATTTGTGATGTTATACTATGTGGTGTTAGATGAACACCTTTGGGCTTTTTCCAACAGTAACCATCGACACCCACCTAAACTGGGGCAGGCTTTTGTAATTCTCATTTTGAAACTGACAGAGAAGTTTGGGAAGAAACTAACTCATTGTTCACTCACACTCAGTTCTGTGATCTGCATGTTACACCTTTGTAGGAGGCACATTAACCCTTTGCTCTACTTTAGAATATAGGCTGACCGTGCCACTAGACATTCTCTGCTCTCTCTCCAGCAGGAGCATTGGTCACCAGAGTTGTCTCAACACTTATTGTTGCATTAAACTGCTGGATACCAAAGGAAATATGTAGCACCTGCTTTTAAACCGAAACGTTATTTTTAACACGCAAACACAACAATGATGGACAGAATGTGGATCAATGTCACACATTCACCCCAGTCCAAAGATCTGGGCCCAAATCCATCGTTTTTCCACTCCACACCACCCTGGGTTAGACAATGGCGATATGCAAATCAGCGCTGACCCTGTGCCCCATGGGAACAGTCCAGTCCGAACTACAAAAGCCATGTCCTTCCCAGAACGGAAACAAGCATCCGAGGACCGGCCCGGTTTCGAGGTAACACCTCTCTTCAGCCCGGCTAGCTTGATTCCAGTGGTGTGGAGTGCCTGGGACTCACGTCTGAGCATTCCCAGTACACTTAGAGCGGTAACTGCAAACACAACAATGATGGACAGAATGTGGTGTGGAGTGGAAAAACGATGGATTTGGGCCCAGATCTTTGGACTGGGGTGAATGTGTGACATTGATCCACATTCTGTCCATCATTGTTGTGTTTGCAGTTACCGCTCTAAGTGTACTGGGGATGCTCAGACGTGAGTCCCAGGCACTCCACACCACTGGAATCAAGCTAGCCGGGCTGAAGAGAGGTGTTACCTCGAAACCGGGCCGGTCCTCGGATGCTTGTTTCCGTTCTGGGAAGGACATGGCTTTTGTAGTTCGGACTGGACTGTTCCCATGGGGCACAGGGTCAGCGCTGATTTGCATATCGCCATTGTCTAACCCAGGGTGGTGTGGAGTGGAAAAACGATGGATTTGGGCCCAGATCTTTGGACTGGGGTGAATGTGTGACATTGATCCACATTCTGTCCATCATTGTTGTGTTTGCAGTTACCGCTCTAAGTGTACTGGGGATGCTCAGACGTGAGTCCCAGGCACTCCACACCACTGGAATCAAGCTAGCCGGGCTGAAGAGAGGTGTTACCTCGAAACCGGGCCGGTCCTCGGATGCTTGTTTCCGTTCTGGGAAGGACATGGCTTTTGTAGTTCGGACTGGACTGTTCCCATGGGGCACAGGGTCAGCGCTGATTTGCATATCGCCATTGTCTAACCCAGGGTGGTGTGGAGTGGAAAAACGATGGATTTGGGCCCAGATCTTTGGACTGGGGTGAATGTGTGACATTGATCCACATTCTGTCCATCATTGTTGTGTTTGCAGTTACCGCTCTAAGTGTACTGGGGATGCTCAGACGTGAGTCCCAGGCACTCCACACCACTGGAATCAAGCTAGCCGGGCTGAAGAGAGGTGTTACCTGGAAACCGGGCCGGTCCTCGGATGCTTGTTTCCGTTCTGGGAAGGACATGGCTTTTGTAGTTCGGACTGGACTGTTCCCATGGGGCACAGGGTCAGCGCTGATTTGCATATCGCCATTGTCTAACCCAGGGTGGTGTGGAGTGGAAAAACGATGGATTTGGGCCCAGATCTTTGGACTGGGGTGAATGTGTGACATTGATCCACATTCTGTCCATCATTGTTGTGTTTGCAGTTATTTTTAACACAGCACCTCCCACCCCACAAGGTCATTGCCAGGTATGACTCACCAAGTACTAAAGCCGCACAGCAACAGAGCCACAGCATAAAAAAATCAAAGATGTCCATCATAAGTCATCATTTGAAACAAAACCCCCAAAAAAACATTAAAGAAGCAGTCCAAAAATATTTATCCGGATCAAAGTCTGAACCTAAAGCACAACAGTTTCATTATTTAATTTTAGCAAACTCAACCAGGGGCCGGTAAAAGTGCAAAGCAGCTCCAATTCTACAGTGCGAACAGCGGTAGTTTGACAAGAGCTTACAAGCATACCAAACTAACATGAAATAAGAAATTATTATTTCTTGTAAAGAGGGTGTGCTGCGCGGATGCTACAAACCGAGCATTCTCACTGAGTTGAAAATAAACATTTCTGGTGAATGCGTGCAGGTCCCCCACCCCTCTGACACAAAAGCGGAAAGTATAACTGCTGCCTTCCCTAGACTTTTTGCCATGCCATGGGCCCTAACCTGAAAATGAAAACCTGTTGCTCTCCCTTGCGTTTTAGATGCACACTGCATTTCACCACCAAGGAAAAGACCGTACTTTTCACAGCGCTCCTATTTAAAAGGCCGTGGCTGGCGAATCTTCTAAATCCATTGTGAATGTGAGATGTGTGCGCTTTGATAGACTGTGTGCGCGCTTGAGAAAGTCCCTGGGCGCGCGCGCATATGCACGCAGGTTCCAGGGAACAATATTTGCAACTGCGCGTGCTGAGGAGGCATCTCAGAGAGGCCAACATTGTCTGCCCAGCTGACACCTCATTGAGATCGTTGGCCCACATATCGTTCTCCCACACCATACAATCTGGCTGCGACGGACGGGGGCTGCTGAGGGGTATAGAGTGGACTTTCCGCCACTTCGTACTTGTGGTGAGACACATCCCCACCTAAAAACAGAGGGGAAAACATAAAGTGAGAAACACGCTCCCAGTGCTGACAACACGCGGTGCGCTTCTGACCTTAACCGCAACCCACAGACTGCACTTCTCTGGAGGAAGAGATGGATCCCTCCGGTCCCAGCCACATCGTAGGTCCTCCCGATAAGCAGCCATGGGGAAGCCAGATGGTAATCAACCGAAACTTACATTCGGAAAACTCCCTGCTCCCAGACGGAACCGACATAGATCACGCTGAGGCTCCAACCACATCCACTGCAGACCTGAAGGAATTATTGCTCGTAATGCAATCGAGTCTGACGTCTATAGAATGCAAAATGGACTCCATGTCAGCCAGAATGGATGGCCTGACTCATAGAGTGGAGAAGCATGATGATCGATTAACGGAGGCAGAAAGAAGGATATCTGACTTGGAGGACACGTCAAGCGCTACCACTAATTGCACGCTCGAGATGGACAGAATATTAAAGGCGATAGCTGCTAAAAACAAAGAGTTGGAATCACACTCAAGGAGGAACAACCTTCGCATCCTAGGGGTGCCAGAGTCGACGGCCAATGGAAAAATGGAGGAGTACGTGGAACGTCTGCTCATAGTGCTCTTTGGCAGAGATGAATTTTCATCAGTCAGTGGGGTGGAGAGGGCGCACCACTTACTGGCGAGCCGACCTGCTCCCCGGACCCCCCGTGTCCCATTATAGCCAAACTGTTGAATTATCTCGACAGAGACACGGCCCTCAGACTCTCCAGAGAAAAAGGACACCTCAAGTATGAAGGAATGGCGATATCAATTTACGCAGATTTTACCATGGCCGTCCAAGAGCAGAGACGTAAATTCCTCCAAGTCATGAAAAAACTTCAACAGCTCAACATCCCATACACTATGCTGTTCCCGGCCCGTCTCAAAGTGACGTCCCAAGGCAAACAGCACTTTTTCACTAATCCGCAAAATGCCCAGGACTTCATCAAGACCCTACCTAAACTGCCTGGAGGCTGGGTGTCCCCTGAACGCCGGGAGGAAGATGATAGGGGGGCATCAGACATTGAGTAGCAACTTTCACTGTAGCCACTGGATTTACTGACAATAATGCTACACCTCCACTCTGGCCCTGAAGCACCCTCACGTCTACTGTGGCCAAAGATTAAAGGACTATGGCCCCCCACTCACATATTGTGGACTTAACGAGGAGCGAGACTGAGCCTTGCTTATGGCATAATAGCTTCTGGGGTTGCACATATTGGCCCTATCTAGGGAAAAAGATGACATAATCCCGGAATTACACTATACACACCGCCCTATTAAGACAACCACAGAACTCCTCAAGATGTTACGTTGGCGTGGTTCGATGCACTTGGGTTGGGTAGAGACTCTTTATTTCATATCCAACATCCGCTGCCTCGGGATGGGCCCGTAGGTCTGCACCGTCACACCCACTTAACTTCACACCAATGGACAGACTCAAAACGAACAGCGTGCTGCCCCAGGTACTACGCCAAGATGGACCCACACCAACACACCCGAATACCCTTGCTATCACGAGGAGCATCTGGTCGCCCTTTGGCTGCTACCCACCAGGTGAGCTCTAAACCTTGAACTCAGTAAAATGTTTAAAAGCTCACCTCACCGTCCCCAGTTGGGAGTCGAGCATACAGGATCGTTAGGGAGGGGGGAGGTATATGACATGGCAAGTTGGGGTTGCTGTTGTGGGAGGAGGGAGGGGTTGGGGATTGTTCTTTACGTACTCTTTTTGCACTGCGCTATTGTGATCACACTTGGTGATGTAGTCCTCTATAACCACATACACTGTATTCTACACCAGCTTCCTTTCCCAAATACACTATGGAGTCCCGACCCAGACACCTCCAATATAACTTCTTGACGTGGAACGTGTGAGGCCTGGGGAACCCCTGTAAGCGTCGACATATATTCGCTTATCTGGATCGCCATAACATTCACTGCACTATGCTACAGGAAACACACCTGGCCCCCAGATCACCTCCCACCTTTGCTACTTGATGGGCAAGTTACAGATGCTTTTCGTGCTATTCCTCGTACGCCCGTGGCACCCTAATTTTGGTAAAACGCACGCTCCCTTATACCCCCATCGACTCCTATGCAGACCCGCAAGGCAGATATAATATTCTGTGGGGAAGGCTCTCTGCACAATCCGTAACATTGGTATCCTGTGGACCGAACACTGATGACCCGGAATTCTTTTGAGTATTGTGAGGAAAGATACAGAACGTGGGCTCCACACACTTAATATGGGGGGAGATTTTAACGCTACTGTCTACCCGAATCTGGACAGGTCAAATCCGCAACCTCAACAGTACACCAATGCGCAACTAGCCCTTAAAAACATAGTTGAAGATCACGACCTCATAGACCCTTGGAGAACTCAACATCCATTGACTCGACAGGGCTCTTGCTATTCCTCTGCCTATTCTCCTGGTCACAAATAGATTATTGGCTGGTCGACAGAGGACTGGCAACTTTTACATCACACACTTCTTACCTTCCGTGCACATACTCGGATCACTCTCCCGCACTATTAACTCTCACGCCACCACAAGAAGAACCCCCATACCTTTCATGGCGCTTCAATCCACAGTCGCTGCTAGACCCTGTTTTAAAAGACGAGTTAGAACAGGAGGTGTCAGAATTTTTTCCTCTGTAATAATGGCTCAGTCCCCTAATACTCTACGGTTTGGGAGGCATTCAAGGTCACTATATGAGGTATCTGTATAGCTAAAAGCGGAGGAGTATTAAAAGATATCCGCAATACACTCCGAAAGCTGGAAGTAGACATTAAACAAACTGAGCTGGCAATACAATCCACACCTTCTCCAACATTGCAAGCGCACTTACGCACCCTGCTCACAGAATATCAAGAAACAGCAGAACGGGAATGCAAATTTAGGGGGAAATACCACAAGGCTCGCTGCTATGGAGAAGGGGAGACACCGGGACGGGCGCTGGCTTCCTCTATCCGACCCCCTTGTTTCACAAACACAGTCTTAGAGATTGAGGATGAGGACGGCCTAATACACAAAAACACGTCGGATATACTCGCTGAGTTTAAAAGATTCTATAAAGCACTATATAGAACCCACCGACAGGACCCGGAAGATTTCAATTCATTCTTCGAAGACACGGCCATCGCCTGGCTGGGTAATGGCCAGAGAGAATTCCTCCTAGAGCATCATGAGGATGAGGAGATTATCTGCGCTATTATGCAGCTACAATCTGGCAAGGCTCCGGGGCCAGACAGCCTCCCGGCTGAGTTTTATAAAACAATCTGGCAAGGCTCCAGGGCCAGACAGCCTCCCGGCAGAGTTTTATAAAACATACCGTCATCTAATCATCCCGATATTGCGGCATGTCTTTGAAGAGACCCGAGAATATGGCATCTTGCCCCAAACAATACGCCAGGTGCTTATTATCTCCTTGCCCAAACCAGGTAAACCGACCATGCAACTGGACTCGTATAGGCCCCTAACCCTTATAAACATAGACGCTAAGATCCTTGCTAAGCTAATCGCAAACCGTATTGGTCCCCTTATGCCAGTGCTGGTCCTCCCGGATCAATCGGGATTTGTACCAACTAGAAGCACAGCCCACAATCTACGCACTCTGTTTGCATTACTCCATGACATCGACCCCGAGGAGGATGCGGCTGCCATTTTCCTTGATACCACTAAGGCATTCGATTCCCTTGAATGGGACTACCTATCCTTTGTATTAGTGCACATGGGGTTCCCTTCCCCATTCCTAGATTAGATTAATTTACTATACACAGGGTTCCGAGCCACACTAATGGTGAAAGGCATGCGTTCTTCCTCTTTCCTGCTGCCAGAGGCACCAGGCATGGGTGTCCACTGTCCCCCCTCCCCTTTGCCCTTTGCCCTGGCTATTGAGCCACTTGCTGCTAAGATTTGACAACACTCCCGGGACCATGCCATCATTTATCTAGAAAGACAAATACTCATCTCTTTATATGCTGATGATCTCACCCTTTACCTACGTCACCCGGAAGTGAGTTTGAATCCCATTCTGCGACTATTCATTCTCTTTGGGCAGATGTCAGGAGTCAACATTAACTGGAGTAAATCCCATATATATCCTCTCACTGACTCCACTATAAAATTCAAACCGGACTTTCCTCTTAACTGGTGCGATGACAAGCTCACCTATCTTGGAATAATCATCTCTCGCAATCGCGAAGAACTGATGAGAGCCAACTATGGGCGGGCGCTGGACTCAATAACTGATAAAATTACGAGATGGGTTGTGATACCCCTGTCAATGGCTGGCAGAGCGCCCATCATCAAAATGGTCATTTTACCCAAGCTGCTACATTTCTTTGTAGATATTCCCTATGTCCTCAGCCACCATTTCTTCTCGGCCATTAGGGCTCAGCCTATACTACTCACATGGGGAGGGAAGTAAGCCAGGCTACGGTGGGACATCCTCACGCGCCCTTTCTGTGTGGGCGGATTCTCTATACCAGATGTGGAATTATACTTTAGCTGTGCGCAAGCTCATTTTGCCACATACTGGATGAAGCCCCCCCCTCATGCCTCATCTGGCGATAGAAGATGGCTATATGGCCCCCACCCCAAGCACCACCTACCTCAGCATCCCTGCAGTCGAGCGACGCCTCGCATCTACCACTGTCCAATGCACTGTCAGCGCATGGCACGACCTAGCCAAATCCACACAATGCACACTTATGTACTCCCCGCTCCTGCCCCTCCCCGGGTGGCAGGATATCTCGGTCACCCAGGAAGGTGGCTGCTGCCGGCTTCTCCGCAAACTCACCATACAAACCTGGGGACACCTCTACACAGGAGGGAAATTCCGTTCTAGTGAGGAATTTTTTAAGGATTTGAACCCCACCCCCTTAGAGTGCTTTTACTACATTAGACTCCGCCAGGATGTGAAAGCCATCACACCTGCCTTCCCCCTGTTATGCCCCCACTACATGCACTGTTGCAGCAAGATGCCCCCTCACACGTGCTCTCACTATTATACCGAACGGTGCAAGCCAACAGAGAATATGACCCCCCTTTGGCCCGATGTCGATGGGAGGAGGAATTGGGACGCTCCCTCACTGAGGAACAGTGGACATTCTGCTGCAGACAAACAGGAGATTTATCCGCCAGCAGCAGGTTTAGAATAATACACTACAAATATGTTCACCACCTCTATTACACACCAGCACGGTTGTTCCATCTAAATCTTCGTGATAATGACAACTGTGACTGATGTGGAAGAGAAGGGGCCAATTTTAAACATGTAGCCTGGGACTGCCCACCCATACAACGTTACTGGGCAGAGGTCCTAACTGCACTAGACCTTTTGACAGACCTACACATTCCTGAAGATCCTCTGACTGCACTGTTGGGATACACTGAATCCCTTGCGGCCAAAGTCCGAAAATATATTTCTCTCGCGCTCCTTCTCGCCAAGAGGAGAATCACTTGTAGGTGGGATAGACGGAGAGCACCAAAATTTAAGGCCTGACTCCAAGCCTTGTCTATTGCCAAGACCAACTACATACATACGCGGATCTTCAACCCCCTTCATCACGTCCAAAACACATCTGGGGCCGTCCGCGCCTCGACCGGGCCCAGGGCCATACCCCCTGGCCAACTCATACAGTATTCTAGGGAAACTCTGCTAGGCCTTAACACCAAATCACCTACTTGCACACCACCACTTAATAGGGAAAACCAGGGAAGATCCTGGGGTTGCAATATATGGAATAAAAGTTTTGGCCATCCTCAACCAAGCAGACCCTCAAACAATAGCAAAACGACTAACCTACACTGCGGACTTGTCTATGTCAGGTCCATGGGCAAGCACGCCCACCATATCTTCGACCTAATCTTGGAAAGAGAGCTGGACTGTCTTTTTATGACAGAAACCTGGTTAACTAAAAACAGTAATCCAGATGTAACGACCGCTCTCCCTCAGGGGTACCTCATTGCCAGACAAGACAGACCCCTCCAGAGAGACGGAGGAATAGCTATTGTCTATAGGGACTCACTGAGCTGCCTGACCTTCCCGATCCCAGGTATCAAAGATGCGGAAAGTATAGGATTCGCCCTCAAGGTACATGACTCCTTCACCTTCTCTGGAGCATTACTATACCGACCTCCGGGAACACCCACTGATTTCACAAACAGCCTAGGAGAAGCAGTAGGTGATCTAGCATTAAAATCAGCCAACTACACGATCTTAGGAGATATAAATATACATTTAGACTCCCTCACAGATCACGCTACCATAGGTTTTATGGACACAATGAAGATCTTAGGCCTTAACATACTTACCACCAGGCCCACACAAAAGGCAGGTCACATCCTCGATGGCATATGTTCAAACTTAGATACACTACATGTAAAACCACCCCAGGAACTAACCTGGTTTGATCACAACTATATCCCTTTTGAACTCCAAGGGATAATGGCACATACATCTGGAAATAAGCCATGTAATCCCCATGGAGGGCCCAATTGGAAAAATCGGACAGGACTACCGGGCTTCCTAACTAGGGCACTAGAAACCAGACCACTATCAGTAGGGGACCCTGAGAAAGATAGCCAGTCTTTCAGGAAATGGATGGGCACCCTATCTATGAATAATGACAAGACATCACTTAAACCAAAATATAAAAAGAAACCTAGATCCTCTGCCCCTTGGTTCTCCCAAAGCCTAAAGGAGGAACAAAGGAAGGTTAGAGCACTAGAGCGAAGCTGGCGCCGAAACTACGATACATCTGACCAGCTCAGCTACAAAGTGGCCCGTCGTCACTATCACGGGTTGATAAAAACTACTAAAAAGGACTTCTTCACCAATGCCATAACAAACAGCAACAATAAACAAAAAGACATTTTTAATATTGTCAATCTATATACCAACCCCAAAACCATGCAGAGAGACATCCCCACCTCCCAAACCCTGTGTAATAAAATAGCGGAATACTTCCATGAGAAAATACAGACACTCATTAAAGATTTCCCACGCCCCCTCCCCTCAAAGGAGCTCCAACAAAACAGGATAAGTGCGACTAGCCAACTAGCCGCCTTTCAGGAAGTCAGTTTGGAAGAATCGCAGAGAGGAATCCTAAAATTCAAATCAGGCTCTCCCTTCGACCCGTGCCCCCCTTTTGTCCTCCACACTATGGTGGAAATTGTAAATCCTAGCATTAACAACATTATTAACTCCTCACTTTCTTCGGGAGTAGTCCCAGAGGAATGGAAATTGGCAGCTGTAAGACCCCCACAAAAAAAAAACATTACCAGACCCCACCATCCTCACTAATCTACGACCCATCTCCCTGCTCCCTACTTTTTGTAAACTCACAGAAAAGGTAGTAAACCAACAGCTCACCACCTTCTTAGAGGCCAATAACATCTGGCACCCCAACCAGGCTGGCTTCAGAGCAAATCACTCAACAGAATCAGCTCTAATATTCTCATCGGAAACACTCAGAGCAGCGCTGGACCAGGGAAAAAAAGCAGTCCTTATACTTTTAGACCTGTCCGTGGCGTTCGACACGGTGTCACACTCCATCCTGACAGACCGACTAGCCGCGGCAGGGATAACTGGAAAGGTACTGAGCTGGTTAAAAAAAATTCGAACAAACTGACGACAAGTGGTCACCCTGGGCCAGTTCAGATCAAAAGAGATCCCAATAAATTCAGGTGTACCGCAGGGCTCCTGCCTGAGCCCGACACTTTTTAATGTGTACTTGGCCCCTCTGATTTCCCTCATATCATCCTTTGGCATAGCCACCATCTCGTACGCGGATGACACACAACTCATCCTAGTGATGGAGGATGACACCAGTGAAGCAGAAACAAGACTGAAAAACTGCCTAAAAGCCATTTTTCACTGGATAAAGACGAATCACCTTAAATGTAACACTGGAAAGACCGAGATCCTACCATTTGGGAAGGGAAACACTTTCAACCCAGCACTATGGTGGCCAGAAGATGCAACCGTTCCTCCTAATACGGCTAACACTGTCCGAAATCTAGGGATAAAATTCAACCCATCCCTGAGCTTTCAACAACAAGCAGTAGCCGTGGCAGGGACCTGCTTCGGCATAATAAAAGGGCTGAGGACATTTTTTGATCTAATCCCTTTTGCCGCAAGGAAGACGGTGGCAGTAGCCCTCATTACATCTCGTATAGACTACTGCAACAGCACATACGCAGGGACTAACAGGACAGTCTGGCATAAACTACAAATGGTGCAGCACGCAGCGGCCAGACTAGTGCTGGGATGGAAAAGAAGAACCTCAGCCACAATTGCCATGAACAACCTGCACTGGCTGCCTATACATAAAAGGGGGCTCTTTAAAATCTTGCTAATCACTTTCAGGGCAGTGAATAAAACAGGACCCAAATATATTGAAAGCATGTTCCAACGCTATGTTCCCTCCAGGTGTCTGAGGTCCCAAGGTGAAAATCTTCTGACTATTCCCAAGTTTAGACTTAAAACCAGAGGAGGTAAAGCCCTGGCTGTCTTGGGGTCCAGAGCATGGAACTCACTACCATCACCTCTCCGACAAATCTATACAGAAACAATTTTTAGGAAAACCCTAAAGACCTGGATTTATACCTTGCCCAACATAAAATGCAAAAATATGATCTAGAATTTTAACCAAGGGTTTCCCACCACAAGAACAATTAAGCCACCATGTTCTCTCACTCTCTGAAGCGCTAAGATGCTCCCTGGAGTGTAACCCGCGCTATACAAACATCAATTTACATTACATTACATTGGTGCGGACGGTGCCCATGCAGGCGCCTAAAGGGAGGCCAATTTCTCTATGTAGGCTGCATGCAGCCTAGCAGCCTACATAGAGAAAAAGGGAGAGTGTGCATGACTTGTTTGGTCGGACCCAAACAGTCAGGGCCCACAGCAGGACTGCCCACCCACCCGCCCCCAGCCAGGCACTTCTGCTTTCTCGCAGTGCGAAGCAGAAACATAAATGGTAGTTTCACCATTTTCTGTTTCTGCTTTTCGCACTGCCAGAAAGCAGTGGGGCAATGCCCCTCCGCCCCAGTGGAAGAGCCGCCACTGCTGTTGGCGCACAGCACAGGCCCTTATCTACAAGACCAAGCAAAGCCACAGTGCATGGCTTTTCATGACCTTGTAGATAAATTAGAAGGCCACGCAGCGCAAGTCGCTGCGTTGCCTTACATTGCGGCAGGGAGGCATGCCATGGGTGTTGCTGTGGGTGTTCCCGCGCAACACCCATCGATCTAGACACACTGCCAGAATTACAATGTAGCATGATTCTGGGGCAGCCCCAAAAACGTACACCTTCCCAAATCATGAGTAACAAGGAGAAATGGTTACATTTCTTCTAATTCTTTCCTCGTGTGCTGCATTCTGCTGCACACATAGAACGAGGAAAGTGCCCCTTCCTGCACAAAAACAATCCTGCTAACAACACAGACTCCCTTGCACCTGGTGTAAGGGTGCCTGCATGGGGGCATGGCTACAATTTTTGCACTGTCACTGGCTGAAAGGACGGGAATGCCCTGTATCAAGTAAATACGGTGCATTTCTGTCCTTTCGAATTGGCGTAGGGCAGTGCTGCAAAATTAGTAGTGGCGCTGCCCTATGCCAATTCACTGTACATATGCCCCTAAATGTCATGATTAAAGCTGCATATATGTCAATGCTCGTCATTATGCAAGCTCGAGAAAGAAAATGTTGGTACAAGAGGTGTACATTAAAATGTTTGACCGGAAGATGCCGGGAGAAGCGGATGGCGAAGAGCACCTGCTTTGATGTAAAGTAGTCCCTTAAATAGGCTTACTAAGGGAGTTTACTTGGACCATTAACATCTTGATAGATTTTTCAGAATGACCTCGTGCAGAGTGAGAAGCCACTGGTGAAAAGGGAAATGACTCATTAGGCCGGTATTTTGGCATGTGATATCAATGCAAAGTCCCTCCTAGGAGGTAAGTTAAAGCATTCTCTCCTCTGTGGATTAAGCTGTCTGCATTCGACATACTAGAAAAAAAGACCTTCACAGCCTGAAAAATATTTACTTAGCAAGAAACAGTGTGATATTTACTCTGTTTCTATTTTCATCCAACCTCGCTCAATCATATTTGACCTCTAGGTAATTATATCTTACTCTGTTTTGTGTTTCCACCTCGCTATTGTCCTTGTTTCATTCGCAGTGCCTGATCCTCCTAACATGAATACATTCACCACTTTTGTTTAGTAACGTGTATACAGTTTTTAGCAAGAAAGCGTCCATGTGTTATTGAGATGCAATTTCACCATTCAAATATGAATACACTATAATCTCTGTCTGCCCTCAGTTTTTATGCTCTTATTACACGCATGTTCTGACATTACAATCTACTTGAAGTAAACACATTACCTTAGTACTTGTTTGTAATACATTATTACGAGTGAATGGGTATGTTACAAGCCCCCTACGCTTTTTTCTGCACCGTGTTTGATTGCTCTTTTCCTTACGCCTTCCCATCTCACCACGGGAAGAGAGAGCCCTGTCAGCCGCACACGGGAGTGAGGGGGCAGTATATGCAGAGGCAGGGCAGTGTCTACCTGCCCATCCAGCCCCCGCTGCCATTCACTCATGCTGCAAGTTGAATACTGACGACCAGAGGTGCAGCGGCCAGTGTTACAACTATGCACATCGGTTTTCTTTGAGGGACTTGGCACATTTCCCGCCAAATCAAAAGCCTAGGGATAACCCAGCTCCTAAAGTCTAGATGGCTAAAATCAAATGAAGACCTCCCAAACCCCTTTGTAAGCACATAGACGGCTAAGGAGTGAGTGTGAATTTCTCATTACGTAGTTCTGTTGTTCTCCATTCAACTTGAATAGACCTTCAAGTATTCAAGAAATGGTGTACTGTTGTAAGTTTGTACATTTCCGGTACAAATAATGCATCCAATCCAGTTTTTACATTTCTGATGATGACTGCTTTAGCTGTCTTGCAGCATTATGAAATAAATACAAATCATCAACAAAAAATCTAACCATTATTACAAACACAGTGGGTTTTTGGTCAACACTCTTCATCCATTGGTCTGTTTAATTGTCATTCTCATGTTGTTTCCCCACACACAGAGAACCAGGTAGGGCAACTGGTCAGCTGACTCAGGCCATTGGCTATCATGAGCTATGAGTGCTGGCATTATTTCCTGATCACATATGCATGGCCACCTAAAATGAAGTGTACTTCAGTGTCAGGGCCGGTGGATCAATAATTTACTCAGTCCATGCTTTCTTTTTTCCATTTTTATACTTTTTGTTGTTGTTTTAGTCATTCTTTTGCATGTAAACTATGTCTTCAGGTTACTATAATTCAAAGCCAATAGTACCTTTGTTTGTGTCAATGGGAATCATATTTCCTTGTGATGTGCATTAAAACTAGCATTCATTTATAATCCAGTTCTAAGCACCCTTGCCAGCTAGGAAGCAAGTACGCAGTTCAATTAACATTGTATGTAATGGCTA
Organism: Lissotriton helveticus; assembly: GCF_964261635.1. Lineage (NCBI taxonomy): Eukaryota > Metazoa > Chordata > Amphibia > Caudata > Salamandridae > Lissotriton > Lissotriton helveticus. The sequence continues at coordinate 1,047,713,972 of NC_136069.1, read as the reverse complement.
TTTTTAATTGCATTTTTTATTGCAAGTGTATGGACTGCACGTTGAGGATATGGGTGATCTGCCTTCTTTATAGTAATTTTCTGGCATATGATTGCAATAAAAAGTATAGATATAATCACCACAGCTTACCAAGGCCTGGCATATCGGTGTTGTGTCTAAAAATCAAAGCAGTGATAGAGTATCTATGGCAATACATTGTTCCCATATAGCAAGGCTTAGAGCTATGAGTCCAGAAACTGCTTTAGTAGTTCTGTGTGTTTGCTTGCTACATCCCTCCAGTCAATCAGATATCACGGGCCAAGCAGATATCACGGGCCAAGCAAGACACCCTCCAGGCAAAGAAGGAAGGTAAAATACTGTGAAATTCCCTATATTTTATTGCGGTTGGAGGAACCCTGTAGGATTCTGCACATTTCTTCTCTGAAAATTCTGTCCAATCCCATGGTTACTCCAACTTAGATAGGCATTGTGTACTGATTTATATGAAAACAATCTTTGTTTAGTTACCTCCACCTTCCTTAGTGCTTTTCACCTTCCCCTAAAGTTCTGTTACAAATATTTCACATTTAAACCCTTGTGGTTTTCCTTATGTGGATTCATATACTTCTTAAAGAGTACTTCTGCTCCTAATACTGACTTTAATGGAAATGAAGATTCTCAGTTTCAAATTCATTTTATTATGATACAGAACCCTGGCGGAGGTCCACATAGCATGACAATAGTAAAAACAATAGTGCATAATGCATAATAAAATCAGCAATAAAACTATATGTTCTTCAACCGGTTACATACATAACTTTAAGAACATAATTTGCTGCCCTTTAAAAAGTGACAGCGTGCATAGCATCACAGAAGATATATAAATATTGCATACTATAATCTTAGAAAGTGACATTGTGCATAATGCGATATACAATATGTAAATATTACATATCACAGTATAAATCCCAAAGTAACACTTTTTACATTTGGCCAACCAGCTCAACCAACCACTTGGTCCCAGCCTCTAAACGGTGTCAGTCTACATAGTAAGGCATGAAAGATACAAATACTGCATATGAAAACTTAATCAATGAATTGATTTTCTAGCCTAAAGTGATAATGTGCATAGTACAACGTAAGATGTGCAACTATTGCATACTAGAATCTTATAAATACAGCCTTGAGAAATGCCATCCTACATACAGCAGAATAGAATGTACAGTTATTACGTGTCAGAGCACTTTTTTCAGCTCAGGCCATCCAAGCAATTGGGTCATACATGAATAGGCTGTAGTAGTCTGTGTTTGTTTGGGAATGTTCCTGTGTGAGGGTTCTTGACCAGGAGTTCCAGCAGAGTCAGTTGGTGTCTGTTGTGGCCTCCGCTGCTCTGCCTCGATGGTCCAGCTGCTATGATCAATAAATATTACTACAACTTACCTGGCTTTCCCGCTTCTTCACGACATCCTTGTTGGCAACGAGGTTGGGTAAATATATAATTTATAAATTCAACTACAGTCCTAGAGCTCACCTCCCTCACAAACCTGGCTTCCGGCCACTTGGAGTAATAATCCATCAAAACTAAAGCAAATTTAGAAGATGGATCAAGAGCATGGAAAGGACGTACAATATCCAGCCCTAACTTTACCCAAGGTGCGGACGGAAATTCAATAGGCGAAAGAGGTGGCTTGAGCAATTTGGCAGTCTTATCACAGCTAGAACAGATGACACATGACTTGACTATTTCATCCACTTCACTGTCCATGGAGGGCCACCAAAATGAAAGACATACTCTTTTTTAGTCATAGTAGCTCCTAAATGGCCTTCATGAGTATGTTAGCATGTCTGTTTAGGTCAGCCCTCATACAAAGAGGAGAGACAAGCTTGTCACATCTCATCAGCAGACCATCTTCAATGGATAATTAATTGCAACTTGAAGATAAGTTTTGTATTCATAATTCAGATTACTCTCCCTTGGCCAACCTCTCTCTACATACTTCATTACTAAAGCCAAAGAAACATCAGTGCCGAGGGTCTGACGCCACTCACATTCAGAAACCGCACACAACTCTGGAAGACCCACTGCAGCAACAAATAACTCCTCCTTGTCCTCCTCTCCCATAGTTTGTTCATCCTCCACAATGTCAGAAGAACACAATAGAAAATCTGCACAACCATTCTTGCTCCCAGGAATGTACAGAAATCAAATTGCAGAAGTTTAGAAGACACATGTGCAATCCTAGGGGTGAAATCCCTGACATTCTTGCCACTCAGAATAAAAATGAATGGCTTGTGGTCAGTCTGTAGGCAAAATGTCCTCCCCCAAATGAAATTACAGAATTCCATCACCGCTCATCAGCACACCAAAAGTTCCTTCTCAATAACCGAATATTTTATTTCGGAAGGAGACAGCACCCTGGAAGCATACCCAATTGTTCTAACTTCACCACCTTTATTATGAGTCAAAACAGCCCCCACACCAACATTACTAGCATCTACTGTAAGAGTGCAAGTTAAGGAAGGATCACAGGGCCAGATGTAGGAGGCCATTTACCGACCGGTAACGGCCGATTCCGACCGGTAAATGGGTATTTGTGATGTAGGGGGCCAATTTTACCGATTCGGTAAATTTACCGAATCGGTAAATTTACCGAATCGGTAAAATACAGAATCGGTATTTTTACCGATTCGGTAACGGCCAGATGTAGGTGGGACTCTTCAGAGTCCCTAAGGCCTTACAGATTCGGTATTTTACCACCCAATCCAATTGGGGGGTAAAATACCGAATCCAGGTGTGCATGCACATGTGTGCATGCACACCTATGCCATGTGACAGACAGACATGCCCTTAGGGCATGTCTGTGTGCCACATGGCACACATGCCTGTATTTGGGGTTCTAGAGGGTGTCAAAGTGACACCCCCTGCACCCTTGCTGGAATCGGTATTTACCGAATCGGTAAATACCGATTCGGTATTGCCCATTGATTCCTATGGGCTTCAAGGCCCATAGGAATCAATGGGCATTACCGAATCGGTATTTACAGAATCGGTAAATACCGAATCTTAACGATTCGGTATTTACCAATTCTGAAATACCTACATCCCCCCCTCTATTTTACCACTTCTTAAATACCGAATTGGTAAAATTCGGTATTTAAGAAGTGGTAAAATAGAATTTCCTACATCTGGCCCACAGTGCTTTAAAACCTTAGGTGACACTAGTTGTTGCTTCACCCACTCAAATACATTTTGACATTCTACACTCCACTCAAATGCAACACCCTTCATAAGCATTCATGACAAAGGTCTCAATTTACTTGGGAAATCTGGTACAAATCGTGACTGAAACTCACACAGGCCAAGGAAGGACTGGAGGCTAGTTGTGTCAGAAGGAGCTTTGGATTTGATAATTGCATCTACAAGACTAGTCTTTGGAAAAATCCCACTTCCATTGACCAAATGCCCCAAATATTCAACCTCTTAAGTCATGAAAACACATTTGTCTCTACGTAGTACCACCCCATTGGATTAGAACCTAGACAACACTTCTTGAAGAATAGCATCATGGGCAACTCTGTTATGTGCAAAGACTAAGACATCATCTTGAAAAACAATAAGCCCTTCGATTCCCTTCAGCATGTTGCTCATCAGCCGCTGAAAAACTGATGCAGCCGAGGCAAGACTGAACGGAATGCGGACATACTGATAGGTGCCAAAAGGGGAGACGAAAGCGGTGAGATGCCTTGATTCAGGGGCTAGTTCTACCTGATGGTAGGCAGAGACCAAGTCCAATCTTGTAAAAATGTTAGCATCTTTTAAACTTTCCAACAGTTCATTGATATTTGGAAGAGGATGAGAGTCCACCCAGATCTCCCTGTTTAAACAGCAGAGATCAACACACATCCTCAGCTCCCCATTCTGCTTACGTGCAGCTACTAACGGAGATAATCACAGGGAGGAATCAACGAGTTCTATTATCTCTTTGGTACACAGAGAATTAAGTTCATTCTCTAAATCCTGCCTAATGCTAAAAGGTGCATTCCTCAGCTTATGTTTAATGGGTAAGAACCCTCTTTCGGAATAATCTCATGTTGGTATTCCTTGATCTTCCCAAGCTCAACAGAGAAAACATGATGGAATTTGTTAACCAAATCTTCAAGATCTGGAGTGTCTCTCACAACAAGGACCTGTTCAGCTGTCCCAGGCCTAAGTACCATCCCAAGCGTGTACATTGTTTTGCTTTTACTTTGTAGTTCTGTTGTTTAACCCTGTTTTCCCTTACACAGGTATTTGCTCCTTGTTTGGTTGCTTCTTTCCTTCCTTGTAGAAGTTTCCTTTTGTTGTTTTGTTTTTAGGGAAGACCCATGTAGTAGTCTGTGCTTGTTTGGGAATGTTCCTGTGTTCGGAACCTCACTGCGTGAGGGTTCTTGACTGAGTCAGTTGGTGTCTGTTGTGGCCTCCGCTGCTCTGCCTCGATGGTCCAGCTACTATGATCAATAAATACTACTACAACTTACCTGGCTTTCCAGTTTCTTCATGACACAAGCCTTTTAAAAGATATATCTGTGCATAATACAACATAAATTAGAAAATAATGTTGAACAACATTAATACATTTTGAACCCTATTAGTACAACATATATTGAACAGCAGTCCTCCAACAATAATACACCAAGGCCCTTAAAAATATCTGAAGAATTGATGGATCTTATTCCAGATCATTTTGTTCATGGAAACATTACAAATTTAAGAGCCCCCAAGGCTGATCTAAGAAATATGAGAGGTTATATGATGAAAATTATCAGGCATTGAAGAATCAAAAGTAGTTTTTTGAGAAGTGGCAAAGTAGCAAAGCGTTTAAGAAATGGGGGAATGACCCTGAGGTAAGAGAGTTCCTCAAACATGTGTGGGAAAAAGTAAGAAAAGAAGAATAGATCTCAGAAATAAGAGATGGTATATGATGGAAATTAGAAGACTCTGAAGAATAAAGAGTAGTCTTTTGAGGAGTGGCAATGCAGCAATGTATTTAAAAAATGGGGGAGGACCCTGACGTAAGAGAGCTAATAACACAATGTGGAATTAAGAGGAAGAAAAAGGGATATATCTCAGAAATAAGAGAGGTTAGGATAGGTTAGAAAATATAGGAGTTGGTTTGGCCCACCCAAAGAAAAGTGGAAGACAGAGTCTGGAATACAAAAAAGAATGAACAGGGAGAATATTATATTAGGGATAGAGGACATAAACTGGAAATATAATCTTGACACATCAGAGAGTGTTGTCAGGAGACACTAGACATAGTCTACTGGCCTTCAAAACATACCAACAAGACATGCACAAAAAGATAACAAACTCAAAATAGTTCTTTCTCAATCATAAAGCTGTGCTCACAATTGTTCAGCAGCATTGGACTTTGGGCACAAATTGGATTGATGAGATGTCACCTATTCATGCAATTGTCTTCAAAGATCCAGTCAGAACACAAATGCCTGGCAGGAATCTGATTATTGCCAGTTTCAAGGACTTCCAAGATTTGCTGTACTAGTACGCAGCATGTTATACTAAGACTATAAGCAATGCCTGTCAATGTTTGTCCTTTTTGGACAGAAATTAACCAGGGAATAAAGGTTGATCTTTGAATCAAGCATAACAAATAAATGGCAAGTTGACAGATATAAATCTACATTCACAGGGCCTTATTGATGGGCTTTTGCCGTAGCGCACCGCCGCAGGACTCCCTGCTGCACTGCCCTACGGCAAAAGAAAAAGGGCAGGAATGCACTGTATCAATATGATACAGCACATTCCTGTCCTTTTACCCTGCGCTTGCTCACAATGGGCTGCCATGCGCCAAACCAGGCACTTTTGCACCATGGTGCAAGGGTGCCTGCGTTGCGAGGATGATTGATTTTGTGCAGGAAGGTACTCTTCCTTCACAAAAGCAATCCATGCAGGCTCTTTTCTTTTTCTATGTGTGGCTGCAGAATGCAGCACACATAGAAAAATGTAAGCACGAGTAGAAATGTTTTCATTTCTCTTCGCTGCGCCTCCCCAATGCCACCCCTGGGGTGGCGTTAGGTTCTGATGCATTCCCAGGTTTACAATGCCTCGTAAAACTGGGAATGTGTGAGTTGAGTAGGAACACTATCAGCAATACTCATGGAACGCCCCTTTCACGAGAAAGGGGCACATATTTATAAGGCCATGAAAAGCCAAGTAAAGTGGCTTTATGTGGCCTTATAAATATGCGGCTGCACATTGCACCAACTGAACGTCAAAAAAGTGATGTTCCGTGGGTGCAAAAGTGCCGCTAGGGCCTCATAAATGAGGCCCACAATGCACATGAATGACCAAATGCTACATATTTTGAATATAGCCCCAATAGGTGCTCCTTGCATTTGTGAATATCTCACCTATTTGCTCTTGTTTGTTTACTGGAGTAACATTGAATGTACAAATGGAAGGGCTATCTCTATCATATGCCAGCCAGCAAGATTATCTGAAATGTAATCTTCACAAGTTCAGATTGTGTTTCAGTGTCTTCGGCGGAATGCAACAATCAAACTTCTTTCTCCCATCTCATGTGGCAGAAGCCAAGATGCAACTCTGCACCTTGGAAGCATGTGAGAGATGGCAGGTGTCTTTTAAGAAACATTACAGTAGGAGGCAAAATCTGAAGGTATAAAAAAACTCCTTGGTAGGTTAGCAACAAAATTCAGGCAAAAGTAACAGATAACTATGAAGACTATGTAAATCATGAGTCTACACCAATGACAGTACAGAGTGGGACCCAGCAAAGCACAGAGTTCCAAAGTAATGGTAAGAGTCCTAGCAGCAAACCCCACAAATACAAGGGAAAAAGGGGCAAAATGAGAAGGTTAGATTGCAAGCGCAAGGATTTGAAATCTTGATTTTGCTGCAGCATGCGAGCTATAATACTCACAGTGAAGGGCACTGGCTACACCCTGACTTACTGGCTGCCTGACTGGGGTGGGACTTAGTCCCCCAGTGTTCTCCTTGTTTCCTTCCGGTGTGGGAGGCGGAGCCAGCCCTCCCGGTGCCACTGATAGGGCAGCACTCTTCTCCCGCAGCGCGGGGCACGCCCGGGCAAAACCAGGGTCCGTATGCAACCAGACAGAGCTCGGCTGGGCCATCCCTCTTGGATCCACAAAAGAGAACAATGGTATGAAATGCAGCCTTTTTACTATCCAAACTATCAGTGATATCATACTGGGAGCACACCTATAGTAATGGGTAAATGTGAATTTACCCCCCGTTTTAAAGTTACTCATGGCATAAGGCAATGTTGTGTGCTTGCGCCACTTTTATTCTCTCTTTATATTAATTTTGACATATCCTTGCAAAACTTGAATGCTTTCGCCCCTAGAGTTGGCAATCGTGTCACACCAGCAGTGGTGGCCGGTAAGTTTTGGAGGAAGGGGGGCATACGGGACACACACATACGCACACATACACATAACACTCACAACCATGCATGCACACAGGCGTGCACACACACAAACACATTATTTCACAACACTCTTTCCCAAACATTCATACATGCACTCACACACGCACCAAACAATTTAAAAACAAAACACACTTACCTTCAGCCAGCTCTGCACTGCCTCGGCAGTTCTAGAAGGCTTGGGACTGCTGCCTTCCCTCATTGGGCTGGTCAGCCAATGAGGAAAGGCAGCAGTCCCAGCGTCATTACAGAGTGGAATGCGGTCAGCGAGACTACTGACCCCATCCCACTCTGTGATGAAGTGTCACTAATTGACAATCGACCCTGGGAGCTTCAGAGCATAATACTGAAGCGCCCAGGTGTGAGGCAATCAGTGACGCTACCCCTTGTCACTGAGGGAAGAGCCTCAGCAACCTTTGCTGAGCTGAGAATGTCACGCCCACCGGAGCTGTGACTTTCTCAGCCCAGCAAAGTTCAGTTCAGGCAGCCAGGAGCCAGCGCTAAATGCGCATGTTTGGCTCCTGGCTGCTTGAACTGAAAGTGAAAAGTGTCTATCAGGCTGACCTCTGTTAAGCCTGACAGACACTGTTCCTATGGGGCAAAAGGTGGAGGGGCGTGGCCCCTCCGCCCAATTGGACTGTCTGCGCCTGCACACCAGTTCTTCTGTATGCGGACAACCCTAGCCTGCTATCTAGGACAGCAAACGGGCTCCAATGTTTAATTGAAAATTTTGCACAATTCATGAATGATAAAGATTTTATAGCTTAACCTTAGTAAAACTTTCACAATGACATGTGGAAAAGGGAAAATAAAAAGCAGAAATCACCATGTTGAAGGCTTGCATATTGAAAAGACATCCTGTTTTTCATACATGGGACTTCTTTTTACATAAATTGGCCACTGAGGTGCACATATCGATCTTTGCAAATTGCAATTCGTACGATCAATTGAGGCCATCTTCAGATTAAAAAAAAAGAAAAAGGGGAACAAACCAATCAGGGAAGTCGTGACCCTATACCGAAGCAAGTGCCTTACAGGAACCTTTTACGGTGTGGCACTATGGGGGATGGCAAATCATACTTCACTACTGATTCAGGAAAATGTATGCTTAAGGAGGCTTTTAGCAGTCCTCAATTCAACCTCCTCATATATAGCCCACAATAAATTGTCAGTCTCCTATATTAGTGACGACATTAGTACAGCAGCCCTTACGCTTTGGTATGGGATTTGGACCAAGTAGGGGACTAAATTTACCCAGGAAATTATGATGGACTTCCTTGACCTTGACCATTGCAAAAAGATCACTTGGCTGCAGTACATTTATAAACCTTCAGCTGAGTGTAAGGTGGATGTCGATTTTAAAGACCCCACACTTATCCAGAATTATAGTCAAAGGGACCTTAAATTGAGGTTTGCAGGAACAAGAGGATCTCTAAGAGATATAGTAGCAAGCTCTAAACAGATGATTAAAATATATTACGAAGGTCCACTTTCACTGGGTACCCAACAAAACCTACTGTTGACACGAAATTTACAACACAGGTTTTACCTAACAAGGTTATGGTTGGGTACACTTCATTATCTGATTGCATTTCCCTACAATGGGCAAGTGGAACCGAAACCTCCCAAATTCCCCTTGTGATGGAAATTTATCACAGTCGACATCGCACTTTATACTTTTTTGTAACTTTTATAGAGATATTAGGAAGCATGTTTTACCATTTCTATTTATCGATAGTAAATTGTATTTTTACAAACCCGCTTTTAATTACATCTGTAGTCTAGAAAATGAAAAAGTTTGTAATGCAGTAATTGACTTTGTACAAATGGTGATTAAAAGAAGAAAAGATAACTCCCACCTTTGGGCCCTAACATACAAAAAAATATAGGTATTTTTAGTACAGAACGACGTATTGTTTATTAAATATTTTAAAATTGGTTCTTTTTTATATTTGGAAAACATCTGAATAATTTTAATGATCTCCTTCAAGACTTTTATCTAATTATGTATTGTATTTTACCTTGTGTACTGTATAAACAAGTAATATGCTTAGCAAATAATGATAAGCCTTATTTAGAATGTTTTTATGGTTGTACTATTTAAACTGAATAAAGCTTGAATTGATTGATAGATTGAGAAGGTTAGGAAATTATCAATGCAAATACCTCAAAAATGTAAAGCATCATTAAGTGGGAAAATTACAGGAAATTAAATCATAGATACCAGTACAGAAAACAAGCTACCATCTTGGAGTGGAATAGGACTGATTGCTAAGCATAGTTTACTCAGTAATGATATATAAAAAACAGCCACAAATACTTTCCATAGTTGAAATGGTGCTGAGTCATCATGGTGACTCTCAGTACTCTGTAAATCTACCAGCATAAAGGAAGGGTCAGCAAGGAAGACTGAATCCACCTACACTGTTGAGGAACTGCAAGGAACAAGTCACAAAGCCTGGAATGGAAAAGCTTGAGTATCCATGGTTCGACTCAATCTAGCCGAAGCAGCTGGAACCCCCAGCGCTGAGCTTGAACCATAAGAGTGGAAATTCAAGAGGAAACTCCCCTAGAGATATGCATCCCTTGATTCCACAGTGCTGTAGAAACTGAGTCACCCGGCTCTCCTATACTGCCACTGGGAAGCAAGTGGACCTGGGCTAGCAAAACTGGACAATGGGAAAACTCTTTGAGCCTGATTACAATGACGGTGAGACCTGACGGTGAAGGCTGACAAACTACACAACTTGTTAATGTCCACCTCCCCTACTCTTCCACTCTATTTAGATGAAGCCACACTGTACTACTCCAACTGGTTAGAAGCGGCAAGTAACAAGCTGGCCCCAAAAAAATCCTCCGTCACACTTGGGGTCGACCGACTTCACCCTGGTATTCTCAAGAACTTAGAGAGAAAAAACTGTCCTGTAAGCATCGTGAAAGAATCTGGTGAAGGAAATATGACGAAAGTGAAAAAAAACAATACAAACACAGCCCTACTCAATATAAACAACTACTCCATAAAAGAAAAACAAGAGTTTTTTGCAATTAAAATTTATTCCGCAAAAAACTCCACCAAAGAATTATTTAAAACTGTGACAGCTTTAGCACACCTAGCCCCCTCTCCCATAAAAGTGAGTCAAGAACTCTGTGATACGATAGCTAAATCCCTTTTAGATAAGGTGAAAGCTATCTTCTCTACATTCTCAAACACCACAAATTCGACATCCTCGGCTGATATGGCAGTCCCGAAGAGTGTAAATAGCACAGTGGTCCAGTTTCATAACTTCACACCTGTCACAATTTCAAATGTTAAAAAACTTCTGGAGAAAGCCAGTTCAGATTCACCAATGGATCCATGCCCTCCCTCGGTACTGAAACTAGCACCCGAACCAGTCACATTTACTTTAACAACTATTATAAATGCTAAGTTTGAAAAAGGCTATATCCCCAAAGTATGGAAATCTGTCCTTCCCCTTTTGAAAAAACCGAAACTGGATCCCAAAGATTCAAATCATTTTAGACCCATATCTATTCACTTGGACCCCTCCAAACTCCTAGAGGGAAGGTAAGAAATCTAGGAATTATAATTGACAATAAGCTTTCTTTCAAAAATCAAGTTAATGCAGTAGTCTCTGCCATGTCATAAACACTGAAATCTTGTAAAAAGATTTTGCCTTTATTACCTAAAGATAGCCAAAAAATAGTCATTACAGCCCTGGCCAGATTGGACTATTGTAACAGCCTATATCTAAACATCCAGGAGGGGCTTATAAAAAAAACCAACTTTTGCAGAATGCAGCCACCAGATTGATCTCTGGCATTCCAAAATACACCTAAATCTCAGCTGAGATTAAAAGGCTCCATTGGCTGCCCGTAAAAAAACAAATCCTGTTTAAGGCCATGTGCGTGGTCCATAAGTCCATTCATGGAAACGGACCCTCACATCTGATTAAGCGCCTTCGATGATACATACCTAGAAGAACGCTGCGGTCATCAGAGGCAAAACTAGTCTCAATTTCTATTGCAAAAGAAGACAATTGGGGTGGACAAAGCTTTCTAGTGGGAGCGGCCAAAGCTTGGAACAATCTGCAATACAAAGAATAGGCATTTCGACTGTCGTGGTGGCAGTCACATCGTAATTTGGTGTGTGGGACCGCCGCCTTGTAAGCAGGCAGTCCCCATTCCAAATGGATGGTGGATGGACGGAAGGAAAAATCCTAATGTCTGCTTCAAGCGGGCTTAAGGATTGACGCAGGTCTTTTCACATGGGACTCGCCCATGGGTCATGACACATTGCTGTAGTTGCATTCGTTTTCTGACACACTCCAGCAATGCATAATTTTTGCCCCACCAGATACGTCAGCATTCCTTAAGTATCTGTAATTCCTTGTGCCATGGAGCGCCGTATTGTAAACATGGCCCATCCATGGTGTGGTAAGGATGGCGCTATGAAAAGTGACACATTGCTATTTTTGCCCAGCAATGCATCACTTTTCATAAATGAGGACCTCAATTTATTATATGGTTGTCTTTTATTGAAACAGAAAACAGCTTCATTGAATGCCAATTTCCCTCCAATAGACGTGTACAGAGCTGTCATTTTGAAACGTTAGACAAACACCCAACTGAAAGCCCTAAAAATCCAATTTATCCTTAGAGTGGGCTTTAAGTCACCCCCTTGTTCTGACTGGATGACTTTGTAGTCTATCTCAGATACCTGCTATTGATTTGATGGCTTTGCTCCTTGTTCTTGCACTCGTCCCTCTGAGCAGCATTTCGGTCTCATAGCATTCTGAATGGCTGGGTTGTATCCTTCCACTGGATATATGAGGGGACTCTTTATTTATTTTTAAATCAGCACACAATTGTAGTGCATGTGTGTTCTTCGTCTCTCTCTGAATTTTTAATTTTACCTTGCATATTTCTTTCATAAACACCTTCCCCTTTACTCCCCAATGATCCCCATCATATCCCATTTTCTTGTTTCTCGAAATGAATGGTGAACAAAAACCTCTCAAAAGTCTAATAGTGGGCAAATAGCTGTGAATGGCTTTAATCCAAAATGCATAGCTCTGTGCTTTCAAAGTAGCCAGAGGGATGAAGTCTAGGCAACTGGAAACAGGTGAGGTGTACGTCCAAAGTGCCTAAAAGGTGGGACTACAGCAATGAGCGTCTGCAGAAATATTTTCGAGGTGGGCAATTATTTTAGAGTCATCCATCCTCTGAGTGACACAGAGATCGCTGCGCGTGTTGACGTCATCTCAATACATAGCTGCCAACTTTTGAGATTGCTTATGTGTGGCATTTCACATTTGCCATGATTTTATGTGAGACAATTCAATGAGTGACCCTTTATCCTTTCTGGAGTCATGTCCTGGAGTATAAAGAGATTATTTGTAACAATAAAGGCCTTTTCAAAATTGTTATGGTCTAAAAGGGCTTTGACAGCTGCAGCAAGATTGGACACACATCATGCTTACATTGGCAAGTCATAACTTCAAGATGAGTTGACTTGGATCCTATAGGCCATTGACAGGCAGAGCACAGCTGCAGCAGAGAGCCTGTCACCAGTACTAAAGCCAACCCTGCACTCTTTGCTCCTGCATCTGAGTCTGCTATAAATCAGACACAGTGGCGTAGGTCAGGTGGTATCTGGTGCGGAACATTTTTTGTCACCCCCTGCCCACCTTGAAATTATTAAAATAAGGGGGAAAAAAGATAGTTACACATATTTTTGCCATTTTGTCACTCCCCTCAGTGCCATTTTGTCACCTCCTCAGTGATGACACCCGGGGCAGCCCGCACCCCCCTTCTTACGCCACTGGTCAGACAGAGGGGGGGAGTACAGTGACAGTTTGGAGCAGCAATGCTAAACAGCTGGGTTACTGACACTACAGACAGAGTAAAAACAAACAGCATAAAATAGAAATTCCACTTGTAGTATTTTCCCCACCATGTTATCTCTATGGTGAAAGTAATTCCATCTATGAATAATTTTCTAGATTGGCCACTTTTCTCGTGAGTCAGAAATGCCTTCATTTCCATCTATTCCTATTACAAGCCCTGAATTAGTCAATCACAAGACAAAGCACCACTCCTCTCTCTTACCTATTCTTCTCGTCCATTAATTCACATTCTCTTCCTGTCTCAATTGCTAGTCCTTTTCTTTTTCTCTTTCACTGAATATATTTTCTCTTACCTGCATCTTCTCCCTCTTGTCTTTTACCCTTTACCCCCATATCTTCGTCTCCCTCTCGCTTTAATATATCAACTTCTCTATCTCGTCCATCCAATCTCATCTAGCTTCCTTGTGTTCTCCTGTTCATATTGCTTCTCGCTCCTCCTTTAGTCCCTACACCCTTCCATAGCACCCTTTCCTCCATCTTCACTATGCACTATTTATTCCCTCACATATTTGGTGCTGTTGTTTCACATACTGTAAAAATCTCTCTGGTCTACACTGTTTAGATGCATTATCGGCTAGTTCTAGCTTTTTAACCAAAATCACATTGCACTCTGGGATTTGTAGCTTTACTTTTTTTTAATTAATAGTTTGAGTTTAAATGCCAAGCGTGCAAAGCGATTCTGGGTAAAAATTCATGCTTTAAAACTAGCAGAACTGGAAGTGAAATATGACAGGAGCAAATGGCAGCAACTTCAAAGTGTGAGTTTTCCGCTGAGCTCCTTACCCTGTCCTATCATTACTGTGCATCTACAGTCACCATGATCATCTCAGATACTGACAGTTATAGTTTAACTGTCATCTCTGATGACATAACCATAGATATGAGAGAGCACAAGTTTGAAAAAATGTATAAGTACGCCATATTTACAAGCACGTAGTTAGTTTAAACATGTTTTGCACACGAGTGTTTTATATTCAATAGCGAAATGTATAGAATGTTAAGTAGAGTAACCATAATTATAACGGTGTGAGATTAAATGTAGAAATGTTGGAGTATATGTGAAAACCTCATGGTTCTCTCATGTTAAAAAGAGTCATGTCCGAATTAAATGTAACTTTGGATTCCAGTATTTTGTGTAGGCCTTAGGGCAATTCACAGCAAACCTGAACGTGCTGCTAAAATAATGTGAGATAAAGTTGACATGGTTCTTTCAAAATGTACTATTGAACTTAGGGTTAAAAGTATATGCTTTATAGATGTGTTATTTTAGAAACGTATGCTAGTTAAGAATGTTTGCTGTTTAAATCAAGTTAACGTTTTAAGAGTGCAGGAACCTGCTGCATGTAAATCAAGTAGGCCAGAACAGATAATGTCATGTAGTTTAAATCGTCATGTGCTCGTTAGAGGAGAGGTCGTGAGGTGTCCAGTATGGAGCTCTGAGAGTGTTTTATGGCCTAAGATATGGTGAAGTCTGGAATTTGAGGCCCACTGCAGGACGAGCTGTATGCAGGTGCGAGGGTCCTAATCAGCTCGAATGAAAGGGACTTTGTTCAGTGGCGCCTTGCGCAGGCCTGTAGGAGTTTCCAGGAATTTCAGGGGGTATCAGCGCACGGAAGAAGGAGCCTGGGAACCAAGGTCAACTATAACGAGGGTCTTCAAGAGTACCATCATGGAGTTTTACCGCGCAAAGATGTACCACGTGAGGGGCGTCCCAAGGGGCGTTTCTATTGGAAATGTGATTTGGTATTAGGGAAAGTGACCCGGGAGGAGGGCAGAGCAGATGATTTTGGGAGCCTAAGGAAGCGGATGGGTAGGCAGATAGGCTGATCAGGAGAGACCCATTATCAGAGAAGAGACAAAGAGAAGTGCGTGATCTTCTTAGAAAATCACCACGGCTGACACCTAGAGGGTAAAGATCTTGTTAAGTAGGGATGTCATTTAGTGTAGTGTAGGGACAGACTAACCTTAATTTTTCTTTTCTGTAATGACTTTGAGGTTGCAACTTGTATCCATTTTAGCAACCCTGATGGTTTTCGAGCTTGTACTTATTATTCTGTTTTTCAGACTCAGATTATTCAAAAAGTTCATGTTCATAGTGATACCGATTTATCTTCTTAATCTCATTTTGAGAAGTTTGTATCTTCAGTTATCTTTGACTTTATATTAAATCTTTAAAACTTAATTTTGGTCAGTGGTCATTTAGAGTGGTGTAAGTTCTTAAATTGATTGTTTACTGCGAGATTACCTTTTACTCAAGACAGGTACCAACGATTCAGTCGACAGGAAATGGGATTTGGTAAGATAATTAGTAACCAGTAATCCCGCGTTAGCAGTTGGTAGCAGAGTGAGGATGGTTATCTTCTTGAGGAAGGTAATCTAGAGAGGTTAGTTTACCCCAAGGCCCGAGACGTCGAGAGACGAGCAGCGGAAGAATCGTGTGCCGAAAGGTGCAGACGGTGCGAGAAAAGCAGCAGTATCGGAGAGTGAGTATAAAAAGGGTCATGCGTGAACAGATTGCGGTGTTTTGTGTTGTATTTGTATTGTAATGTCTTGCGGAGTTGAATGCCTGTAGTGTGAAAGAGAGAAGGTTGTGAGCGCGCGCAACCTGGTAAACTGGTAACCTGGTAAACGGGTGAACTGGTGAAATCTTAAGTTCAGGCCAGAGCTTAAGTGGTTTTGGGTGTATCGAACATCCAGGGTAGTTGTCGACCATAGTACGGAGGTCACGAGGTACCATTGACCGCCGTGGATCCAAGATAGGGGGAGTGTAAGAGTGAGTGTATGAGTAACGGACGCTGGTCGAAAGTTACTGCGTGTGAGTAACCTATCGGAGAAGGCGATTGTCTGGAAGTAAACGGAAAGACATTTCGCCAAGTTAGGGTGACAACTACAGAAAGACTGTGGGCGTACAGTCAAAGAAAGGTGATCGCTTGGACGGAAGTAATCATTTTTCAGAGTATGAATGGGATGCGTGCATGACCGAGGAGACGAGCTGAGAAAGGAGGGGAACTGCTGCGAAGGGGGACGGGTGACGTCGGCTAGAGCCGCGCTCTGATTGAGCGGTTGGTGTGACGTTAGCTAGAGCCGCGCTCTGGTTGGGCGGCTAGAGTGACGTCGGAGGAAAGCCGCGTACGGATAGGCCAGTTAGTGAGAACGGCGCTGAGATTGGTGGAATATCATCAGGAAGTAAACAAACGCGGAGAAAAGAGAAATCATGAAGTGTTTTAAGTGTTTGAAAGGGATTTTTAAACGTAAACGAAGTGAACATTATTACGGGGAAGAGGCTCCCCCAGAGGGTACGCCAGCTCATTATATGGCAACGAATGTGGGGCTGCATACGATATTGTGGATTGGGGCTTGGAATAAGCTTACGGAAGGAAATGAGGAAATGCAGTTCCCGAAGTATGGAACGTTTAAGTTAGAGGTGTTACATCGGCTAAAAGCAACCATGTCCTCATCGAAACCCTCACCTAGACCAACACAGTTTGAGGCTCTTAATGCATGGATTAAGGCGGCACACGACCGAAATTTGAACAGGCGTCAACAAAGGCTGACGCGATCGGTAAGGGCAGTGCGAGATTCCAAATGGGATGAGGAGGAAAAGCGTTGGAGGGTACAGACTATTGAGGTGGAGAAGATGTATCCGATGAGGGAGGTGTCAGGAGGAGGAAACCTCATGGAAGAAGACGAGGAAAGCGAGTCGGAGGACAATCTGATAAACAGATTGTTAATGGATAGACCACCTCCGAGAGTGGGATTGATAGAAGATAGAGGGCTCGCAAGGGAAGATGGGAATGAGATAGAGGGATATACACCACTCCCTATATCGGAATGGACACCTAACAAAGGCGGAGAAACACCTCCAAACAACACTGTACAGAGTGTAGTGGGAAGGTTTGTGGTGCAGAAAACGCCAACCACAGAAAGGGTTGAGTCTGTGGGATTGCCAGACGCTCTTCAAGTGCCTGTTACCATAGGACCCATAGTTTCGATCTATAATTCTGAGAGAGATAGAGGGGAACAACAAAGGCAATTGGATAGGGAAAGGATTGAGATGGAAAGGAGGAATAATGTGACGAATGCATGGAAACAATTACCAGGTTCGGTAACGTGGAACACCCCATTAGACACAACTGTCGGTCCCAATTCAGAACAGGGAGGTCCGAGAGGACCAATGGATCTAAGGGGACCGCGGCCAAGATCTTTTTCAGAGTTAAGAGCTGATTTGAGGGAATGGGACGGGTCCATAGTATCTCCGAGTAACAGGACAAGAACGGAACCAGAGTGGGAAAGCAGGGGAAACGGGACAGTATCTCATTGTGGGGCCAGCGAGAGTAGTCAGAGCCGGGAAGGCCAAAGTCAAGAGAATAGAGGGGATGCATGTCCTACAAATCTGAGAGAACAGCCGGAACAAAGTACTAAGATTGTAGAATGTGAGGAAATGTCCCGTCTCTGGGGGAACGGAGGAGATGAGGCGGTACGGGCTTTTCAGAATAGGTTTAGGTGCCTTCATCATACACTTGGGGAAGACGTTCAACATTGGAGAAAGGAGAACAGCGATAGGTCCCTCCACGCCTCGAATAATCAGGAATCACAGGGAAGTAGGGAAGAAAGAGGGAGTAATAGAACCTCTTACCCTCTATCCCGTGAAACTAGCCAGGATGGAGAGAGAGAGGCTGGGAGGCATGAAGGAGTGTTTCACCACCCACCCCGAGAAGATGGAAAGGCATGGGACTTAGAGAGATGGGAACAGGGGAGGACTCCCTATAATTCACCAATACCTAAACGTAGATCTCGGAGCTGGGATGGGAGAGATGCGGATGGAGGAGCTAAATTGAGTGTCTTGAAAGCTGAAATAAAGGCAAAAAGGCTTGATGTTACCAGTTTAAAATCAGATGTTGATGAGATAATAGATGGAACATTGCCTTTGGAAAGGATAGAATTGTATGAACAGGATGAGTTATTGTTCATGGCAAAGGATATTACTAGGAAAGCTAGAGCGTTTCATGAAAAACTGACTGATTTGGCAGACAAGTATGCCGTGGATTTGTCTAGGACAAGGGCATTGCAGAGCAACCACAGATTACAGTACGCAGACCAAGATCTAGATGAGAAGAGAACTACTGGATTAAAAACACACATAAGAGAGTTGGTAACAGGGATAAGAGTGTGGAGAGAACTGGATAAATGGGAAGAAAGGTGGTCGAAAAAGGGCACAGTTAGGCGAAGTACAAATGTGATGACCCCTGAGGGAAGGGTAATGCAGATGGAGGCATTCCCTTTGCGAGAAATATCAAATGGAAATTATGTACATGTGCCCTGGAGTAGAGGAGACTTAGCCGCATTTACCAACTCATTTCCGAAGTTGCGGGACAATCCAGTCGAATGGTATAAGCAGGTAGAGAGGTTCGTTAAAATCTCGAAAGTACTGTGGATAGATTTGAACACGTTGTTTGACATCGTGGTCCCATCTGATCTATGGACCCCTTGTAAGACTAGTGTCGAATGGCCAAATGCTGAACCATTGAGGGATGCTCGAACAAATGGACCATCTGAGATTGTCATGCGAAAGTATGAAAGGGTAATAGCATGGCTGAAAGATAAGGTACCACCACAGGATATAGATTGGGTAAAAATAGACCGAACAAGGCAGGAACCCAAGGAGACAGTTCACGAGTTTTATGAAAGATTGTTGAAAACATTCAAGCAATACAGTGGACTAGATGTAATGGATCCCAAAGACATAGGGCAGTTCGTGTCAAAGTTTGTCTTGGGGTTGAGACCTGATATTTGTTTGATGATAGAGCAACATTTAATCTGTTGGCAGAACAAACCACTAGATGAGATTTTACGATATGCGAGGTACTGCAGTGACGAGATAGATTCTAAAGCCAAGAATCTAAAGGAGAAATTGATGGTGGTGCAAATGCAGTCCGCTGGGAAGGGTGGCCAGCAGAAGCAGGGGATGGGACGAAAACCAAATGGTCAGAACAAAGATAATGAAGAAGGGCAGAGACCTAGGATAGACTTTGCCACTTTAAAGAAAACGACAAAGTGTCATCTGTGTCATCAGGTGGGGCATTGGCGACGCGAGTGTCCCTTTAACCCTGAAAACGGAGAGCTAGAAGTAGAAGAGCAGGTCCAAGAAGACCCAGTGCAAAAAGTGACAGTCCCAAGCAGTAAGGTGGCCAAAGGGGGGACTTCGGCTCCACGGGCCCAATTCCCACAGCCACCGAAGATAGCAGCTGGAGGAAAGGTCTTTAAACAAATGCCTCTGTTTATCGAGGAAGAAAAATGTTATTACATTGATCCATTGACAGGACAACGGGTGAGCAGTGAAGAAGACTGTACCCTCGGGGCAGTTCTAGAAGTGGATCAGAGAGGGCCATTTGTTGAGGCAGAAGTGGCAGGGTGTCCCACTACGTTCTTAGTGGACACTGGGGCTACTCGTTCGACTCTGAGATCAGCGGTAGTTCCAGACTTGCCAATGTCAGGGGAAACAATTCAAGTGGTAGGAGTCGCAAATAAAAGAATGACTAGTCCCTTGACAGAACCAGTGTCTGTGAAAATTGGAAACCACATGAACGAACATCAGTTTGTGGTTTGTGACTCGAGTCCGGTATGTCTGTTAGGTAGGGATTTGTTATGCAAATTGAATTGCACCATATACTGCACCCCACAAGGAGTGGAGGTACAGACTACCGACGATGATGCTACCTTTAAGGTGGCCAATTCAAAATTCTGTGTAGAACTATATCCTACTCTGACTGTAGAAGATCTTCCACAAGACTTAAGAGATGCTGTGGCGTCAGAGGTGTGGGATTTCACAGGAGAAGATATAGGATTGATTAAAGGGGTAGAACCGGTAAAAATTCTGGTAAAACCAAATGTTGAGTTTCCAAGAACGCCTCAATACAAATTGTCCCAGGAAACGATTGCGGGAATAAAGCCTGTGATCGAGTCAATGATACAGCAGGGAATACTGAAGGAAATCGTGGGCAGTCCTTGTAACTCCCCGATTATGGGTTTGCAGAAACCTAGCGGGAAGTTTAGGATAGTTCAGGATTTACGAAAAATTAACAACATAGTCGTTTCATGTTGTCCCGTGGTACCGAATCCATCAGTAATATTGTTTCAAATACCATGTCAAGCAGAATGGTTCACAGTGATAGATCTTTGTCAGGCTTTCTTTTCAATCCCATTGGATGAAGAGAGCAGGTACCTTTTTGCGTTTAAAATGGAAGATCGCGTTTTAACATGGTGTCGAATCCCACAAGGATTCACAGACAGTCCATCCATCTTTAATCAGTTGTTGAAAAAGAATCTTGAGAATCTAGTACTGCCACAGAACTCGGTTCTGGTACAGTACATAGATGACCTACTTGTTGCGTCAGAAACAGAGGAAGCTTGTAAAGTAGATTCAATTGCCTTACTGAATCATTTAGCTGAAAATGGACATAAGGTATCTCCGAGCAAGTTACAGTATTGTCTGACAGAAGTACAGTATCTAGGGCACAAGTTAGAAAAAGGGAAACGTAAGGTGTCCCCAGAGAGGATTGAGGCGATAATGAAAATGAATGCGCCTACAACACAGAGAGAAGTTAGAATGTTCTTAGGAATGGTGGGTTACTGCCGACAGTGGATAGTTAACTTTTCACTGAAAGCAAAGCCCTTACAGAAACTGACGCACAAGGAGGTGAGTGATCCGGTACCATGGGATGAAGAATGTCTGGTGGCGTTTTTACAGCTGAGAGACGATTTATGTCGTGCTCCGGCTCTGGGAATGCCAGATTACGAAAAGTCATTTTCACTCTATTGCTGTGAGAGAGAGGGATGTGCTTTGTCAGTCTTGGCACAGACCCACGGTAATGCCCGTAGACCAGTTGCATATTTTTCGGCTACATTAGATCCAGTAGCCGCAGCGTTGCCCGGATGTCTCAAATCCGTTGCCGCAACGGGTGTCAGCATTGAAAGGAGCGAAAGTATTGTAATGGGACATCCAGTGGTGGTGTATGTACCGCATTCAGTTGAATTGTTAATGACCAGGACGAAGACGCAGCATCTGACCAATAGCAGGCTCACGCGTTATGAGCAAGTTATACTTGCCGCAGAAAACGTGACTCTCAGGAGATGCTCTGTCTTGAATCCTGCTACTTTGATGCCATTACCTTCGGTAATAGAAGGCGAAGGATGTGAAGACCACGATTGCCTTGATGTGACTGAACTATGCACGAAACCCAGACCAGATATAGTGGATGAGCCATTGTCTGACCCCGATGAAATTTACTTTGTTGATGGCTCATGTTTAAGAGACGATACTGGTCGGTTGAGAGCAGCTTATGCTGTTTGTACCATTACTGGAGTTGTGGAAGCCGCTTGCCTGGAAGGAGTACATTCCGCACAGGTAGCAGAGATTATTGCCCTAACTCGTGCCTGCATAACAGGAAATGGAAAGAGAGTCACCATCTACACGGACAGCCAATATGGTTTCGGTGTGGTTCATGATTTCGGGCAGTTGTGGTCTCAGAGGGGTTACATGACCTCCTCTGGTTCGCCCATTCGAAATGGAGAATTTGTGCGATTGCTGATAGAAGCATTACAAGGTCCTGTTGACATTGCAGTAGTGAAGTGTGTAGCTCATACTAAGAATACAGATTTTGTGTCACAAGGTAATAGATATGCTGATGAAGTCGCACGCTATTGTGCGGAACAAAGTTATTCTTTCTCAAAGGTGGAAATAGAAGGTGCAGAAGAAAAGACTGAATTAAGTATGATGTTAGAAACTGTAGACACTTGGGAGGATTTAAGGATAATGCAGGAGAACGCACCTGAAACAGAGAAAAAGGCATGGGAAATAGCAGGCTGTGTGCGAAGTGAAATGGATTTTTGGGTTTCAGCAGATGGGAGAGCTGTGTTACCTGAAGAATTAGCTAATCCCATGGCGAGAGAAATACATGGTCCAGTACATCTAGGAAGGGATGCTATGATGAGAGTTTTTAGGCAGACTTGGTATTGCCCGAAATTCAGAATAGCAGCAGAATCAGTATGTAAGCGATGTGTTACCTGCCAACAACTGAACGTAGGCAAACGAACACCAGTCACACTGAGTCACATTGGGAGGTCGGGGGGGCCTTTCAATAGAATGCAACTAGATTTCATTGAAATGCCAAGAGTCAATCGCCTTCGGTATCTGTTGGTGATTGTATGCGTATTTTCCAGATGGGTTGAAGCGTACCCTACACGTAGGTGCGATACACTCACAGTGGCTAAATTGTTGCTCAGGGAGTTGATACCGCGCTTCGGGGTGCCTGCCTCTTTGGAATCGGACAGAGGAAAACATTTTAACAGCGAAATAGTGAAGATGTTGTGCTCCACACTGAATATCGATCAAAAGCTGCATTGTAGTTATCGACCAGAAGCTTCAGGAATTGTGGAACAAGTGAATGGCACTTTGAAGAATAGATTGGCTAAAGTAGTGGCATCCACATCCTTGAGTTGGCCAGATGCTCTTCCATTGGTGCTCATGAGCATGCGCAGCACACCTGATAGGAGGACAGGTCTCTCTCCCCACGAGATCCTGATGGGGAGGGCCATGAGACTTCCTACAGTTCCAACTACTGCTCTATTGAATATTACAGATGATCTGATCTTGGATTATTGTAAAGGACTGTCTGACGCCATCCATTCTGTGTCCCTTCAGGTGCATGCGGCTGAAGTTCCAGCAGCGAGGAACCTGTGTCATGACCTGAACCCAGGGGACTGGGTCTTGGTTAAAAAGCACGTCCGGAAGAACTGCCTAGATGTTCGCTGGCGTGGGCCCTTTCAGGTAATCCTGATCACGAACACCGCGGTGAAGTGCGGGGGGCTGCCAAATTGGATCCATGCATCCCATACTAGAAGAGTTCCAGCACCTCTAGAAGGAACAGCTCCCATCCCAGACGAAAGCCCGGAAGTGGAAGAAGAGTCGCAAGAAGGGATTGAGGCAGCTGAGGAGGTGTCGGAAGAAGTTGGGAACGCATCGGATTCAGAAGAAGAGCGAAGGCAGGACGGCAGTGAGACAGAAGACGCAACTGAAGGAGAGAGCAGAAGTGAATACGACTCAGACTCAGATCCGTATCGGAGCGATCAAGAACCAAGTGGGAGGACAAGGAATAGGAGAATAAGGCTTGGAGCTGCCACTTGGCCAACAAGGAGAAGAAGGCTAAGTTTGAGGTCGGCCCAGGAAGAAACGCTTACTCCTATATCCGAAGACTCAGATCCAGAAGAAGATATCCAGGATCAAGCCGAGGAGGGTCTTAGAAGATCAAGTAGGGTGCGAGTGCCTAGCAGAAGATACTCTACTCCCGACTGGACCTACCTTGTTGCAGATGTCTGGGAGACACAGAACAGGGAGGATCAGGGAAGTGGAACTGATCAGAACTGACCCGATCATCACAGTGCAAATAAAGTTTCTACTGCCAGGAGCGGAGACCGAAAGGTTGCTGACACTCAACATCGTTCATCCTGCTCTCCTGAGTGGAATAAGAAAGTTGATTTTAGAAACAGTTGAGTTTCCAGTTTGCTGTTCACGATATCCAATATTGGAGGGAACTCTTCTTCGTTTGGAAATGCTTGAGCGAGTAGTAGAAATGTTAGGAGCACTTATTGTTGTGGACTAATATCATATTGCGAATGGCTTTAAGGGGGTGCAGATCTGGAAAGGTGAAGAAAGTGATCTTGATTAGAACGAACCCCTTTGTAATTGTGGATATAGAACTGATAGGAGAATAATCCTAGAAAAGGTTGACTTTCCATGTTGTGGTACGAACTGTCCAGAACCTGAGGGAATGATACTTCGGATGGACGTTTATGAAGAAGTAGTGTCACTCCTTGAGTCATACATAACTTCAGACGAAAATAAGACTTTTGAAAAGAAATTGTAAATTGTTGCAAGATAACCTAGCGCCGAGTGGAAGAAGAAAAAAAAATGGTAGGGGTTTCCTTTTAGCGGATGGAGAAGGGCTAGGGTTGTCTATATTACTGGACTTTGAATTGTTTTGCGGAAATAAATTGTCAAGCTTCCAAGTGTTCCAAGAAAGACATTGCAAGAGAGAAAGACTTTGTTTGAAAAGAAGAGGAAGTGAATGCTGGAAGATAGTCGAAAACTACACTGTTTGAGAACATGGAGGCTGGCAACCCGAACCGCAGGGCAAAATGTATAGCTGTTACATTTTTAGGAGTAGTGGTTTCTCTTATAATTTTAGTGGTAACTGTTTCATTCCTAGCGGGACACGAAGGGGATGGAACCACAGTTAAGGAGGATAAGGGAGTGTCAACACCGAGAACTACCATTATTAAGGAGAAGGGAAACATCAATGAGAAAGACAAAGCGTTGTTAGATGCAGAAGTAAAAAGGTTACACATGGATGAGTCACAGGGGAATTACAAGTCAAATGCTTATGCTAAGTTGCTTTATGAATATGTTGATGCCATGGAGGTAAAGGATTGCTATGTCTGTATGCAATTACCAATTTCGGTGGAGGAGGGTATCAAATACCATCATCTCCCGTTGACATATGGGATAACGTGCAGTTTATTGTTAAGTATGTTTTATGGACGAGACGGATTTGAGTATTACTTCTCGAATTTCGACTCGACATTGCCAGAGGTTCCGAATTTCAAGCATTTGAACAAATGGGACTACTACAAAAGCGAAGACAGGTTACACAAATGGTTTATTCCATGGAGAACGTTAGATACTTCACATGCTCGAATCAACAATCTGACTTGTCAAATATCAGAAGTTGAGAAAAAGTTTATAGCTCAGGTAGATACTAGATACAGGAGGCAGAAGATATTGAAGGCATCAGGACAAGGGGAAACAGATTGGACCAAGGAGGAAAGGGCACAACAACGAAAAGGTAGTATTGGTCCAATTGCTTTGGATAAGGAGAAACGGGGGAAACTGTGCATTCACAGGAGTTACTCCTATTATGAAAACGTTTATGTAGGACAAGTAAATTGTGAACATGCCTTTCAATTGGAGTACTACTCTAAGAACTTCATGAAAGGGATGCAAGCAATACCAAATGTATATTTTGTATGTGGAAGATATGCCTATGTGAAGTTACCAGATAATTGGTACGGATCATGCTATCTGGCTGTTGTCTTCCCTAAAATATATCATGTTGAGAATTTAGACACGCCTAAGAAAGAAATATCGACTAGATGGAAGCGAGGGCTGGGTGCAGCAGAAGTAGTTGGAGATGTAATAGGTGCTGCATTCCCTTTCTTAGGATTGATAATGAATGACATTAAGATCAGGAGGTTAGCTACAGTCGTAGATAGACTGTCTGCCAGTACTGCAAGATCCTTGATGCTGATAGAGGGGGAGATGCAATCGATTAGGGCAATGGTTCTTCAGAACCGACTTGCTTTAGATGTTCTGTTAGCAAAAGAGGGAGGAGTCTGTAGGGCCTTGAAGGTACAGGAATGCTGTACTTACATTCCAGACAATTCAAAGCCTCTAGAGAAGTATATACAAAACATCACTACCATACACTACGAAATTGAGGACCTGGCAAAGGTAAATGTGTGGGAAAAAGTAGGTCATGGAATGGGTAAAGTTGGAAGTTGGTTTGCCAACTTAGGAAAGGGTATCGTTTGGTACATATTGAAGCCCATCATCATAGTAATGATTTGTGTAATCACTTTGTGGGGATTGGTGCGTTTGTATCAATGGTATAGAGCAAATAGGTTACAGAGAGCTATGAAGAAACAGGAAGAAGAGTTGACAGCGATGCAGGACACTCAATATAAGAGTCTGAAAGCATTAGAGAGTATGAAAAGAAGTGGTACTGCCCTGTCTTCACTTTAAAGGTTCTACATTTTAGTGTCATGGTAATGATGACCCCTAAAGGTCATCAAAGGGGGGACTGAGAGAGCACAAGTTTGAAAAAATGTATAAGTACGCCATATTTACAAGCACGTAGTTAGTTTAAACATGTTTTGCACACGAGTGTTTTATATTCAATAGCGAAATGTATAGAATGTTAAGTAGAGTAACCATAATTATAACGGTGTGAGATTAAATGTAGAAATGTTGGAGTATATGTGAAAACCTCATGGTTCTCTCATGTTAAAAAGAGTCATGTCCGAATTCAATGTAACTTTGGATTCCAGTATTTTGTGTAGGCCTTAGGGCAATTCACAGCAAACCTGAACGTGCTGCTAAAATAATGTGAG
Organism: Lissotriton helveticus; assembly: GCF_964261635.1. Taxonomy (NCBI): domain Eukaryota; kingdom Metazoa; phylum Chordata; class Amphibia; order Caudata; family Salamandridae; genus Lissotriton; species Lissotriton helveticus. The sequence continues at coordinate 1,047,687,397 of NC_136069.1, read as the reverse complement.
ATAAAGTTGACATGGTTCTTTCAAAATGTACTATTGAACTTAGGGTTAAAAGTATATGCTTTATAGATGTGTTATTTTAGAAACGTATGCTAGTTAAGAATGTTTGCTGTTTAAATCAAGTTAACGTTTTAAGAGTGCAGGAACCTGCTGCATGTAAATCAAGTAGGCCAGAACAGATAATGTCATGTAGTTTAAATCGTCATGTGCTCGTTAGAGGAGAGGTCGTGAGGTGTCCAGTATGGAGCTCTGAGAGTGTTTTATGGCCTAAGATATGGTGAAGTCTGGAATTTGAGGCCCACTGCAGGACGAGCTGTATGCAGGTGCGAGGGTCCTAATCAGCTCGAATGAAAGGGACTTTGTTCAGTGGCGCCTTGCGCAGGCCTGTAGGAGTTTCCAGGAATTTCAGGGGGTATCAGCGCACGGAAGAAGGAGCCTGGGAACCAAGGTCAACTATAACGAGGGTCTTCAAGAGTACCATCATGGAGTTTTACCGCGCAAAGATGTACCACGTGAGGGGCGTCCCAAGGGGCGTTTCTATTGGAAATGTGATTTGGTATTAGGGAAAGTGACCCGGGAGGAGGGCAGAGCAGATGATTTTGGGAGCCTAAGGAAGCGGATGGGTAGGCAGATAGGCTGATCAGGAGAGACCCATTATCAGAGAAGAGACAAAGAGAAGTGCGTGATCTTCTTAGAAAATCACCACGGCTGACACCTAGAGGGTAAAGATCTTGTTAAGTAGGGATGTCATTTAGTGTAGTGTAGGGACAGACTAACCTTAATTTTTCTTTTCTGTAATGACTTTGAGGTTGCAACTTGTATCCATTTTAGCAACCCTGATGGTTTTCGAGCTTGTACTTATTATTCTGTTTTTCAGACTCAGATTATTCAAAAAGTTCATGTTCATAGTGATACCGATTTATCTTCTTAATCTCATTTTGAGAAGTTTGTATCTTCAGTTATCTTTGACTTTATATTAAATCTTTAAAACTTAATTTTGGTCAGTGGTCATTTAGAGTGGTGTAAGTTCTTAAATTGATTGTTTACTGCGAGATTACCTTTTACTCAAGACAGGTACCAACGATTCAGTCGACAGGAAATGGGATTTGGTAAGATAATTAGTAACCAGTAATCCCGCGTTAGCAGATACTTGGAAAGAGGGTGCTCTGGGTATTGGTTTGTTGTTAACCTTCCCCGGCGTTCCATTTAGTTTCCCCAATCGTGGGCCACACCGAAAAGACGTCTCAACTCTATTTTATGTTGCTGATTATATGCCCTTCACAGCGTTGCCCTTCACATCACTGGGTGACGGTCACAAGATGCTGCTGTCCGCACAGAGAGCAGCCGGACTTGCCAACTCACTGAGCACCAGTGGACGATGGTTGTGCTGCCCAATGCCAGATGTGATTGAGCATTTTCTTACCAAGAAAAAGGGCAGTCTCTTCACAGCTAAGCCAATCAGCACACGCACGCGGTCTGACATCATTGCAGCGTCCCCCAACCAGCGCAAGGCAAGGAAAAGTTATTAGTTTATGTTACCATTCATGAGAGTCAGTGCTGCTGAATTTTAATCCACTTCTCCACATAATCCTTTTTACGACTGGCCTGCAGGCGCGGGCTACGTTGCACAAAGTCAAAATACTGAATATCATAACGGAGAGGATAACTTGGCAAGTGGAGGTTTAGCAAGTGAATAATCCAGGGGGGTGTAAGTACCTCCCCTTGCAGATGACTACTGCCTTACACCCCTGTTATGAATGCTGCTGTAACTGCTTTGATATGATTTCTAATGCAGTCACAAAGTCAGGTTCTTACAAAAAATAAACATCCAAGTACCACTTTGTGTAAAAGGCAATTGATCCCTGTTTTAAGCCAATATGCCAATCAGTCTGATATTTACACATGTTACCCCCAAGGGCACCACTGTCAGAAACAAAATGGTCCACCCAATGACAAACAGAGCTGGCAGACCATCAGTTTGGTGGGCAGGGTACTCGCCATGTTGGACACAGCATACCTTATCTGTGAAACTCAAAATCAGGCCCTACATTCCATCCTTTATAATTAAAGACCACATCTTATGCTGCCCTTCTTCTTTGCTCCCTAGATATCCACATTGTTCAAATGTGCACTTGTTCTCCGACTAGTGAAAGGTGCTGTGTGTGGAATGGATGTGGAAGGTGCAAGTGACCCTTCCCATAAATCACACATGTGTTTATGGAGACACATACAAATGTGCTAATTCAATAGGGTGCATTCCTGTCCTTTCCCCCTGTGCTGGCGTCGTTTCCGTGACTGAGCGCCATCACAACACGATGCAAGGTTGCCTGCATTGTAGTCAGGATTCTTTTTGTGCAGGAAGGGACACCTTCCTGCTCAAAACAATCCCTTCCTGCACAAAAACAATTCATAGAGGTGTTTTCCTCTTTCAAAAGAGGAAAAAACGAGGAGAAATAAAGATAGTTCTCATTTCGCCTCATCTTTGAAGTCATATCTCTTTGGCACATTCCCAGGTTTACAAGGTTTGGTACATCTGGGAATTCATAAAAAAACATTAGGTTTGCATGGGAACACCCACCGCAACACCCATGGAATGCCTCCCTTGTGCAGAGTAATGCGATCCAGCGATTTGCTCTGCATTGCAATGCTCCATATTTATGAAGCGCCGGGACGCTCCTTGGCTGGAGTCGCTGCGCGCACAATAAATAGACGTAACATAACATAACATAACATAACATAACAAAACCACTCAAACTGGCTTCACGTGGCAGCATAAATATTACTTGGAGCTTTGCGTTGTGTATGTACCATGTTGCGTGGTTCAAGGATTACGCAAGGACCTTGTAAATATGCCCCTTAGATCAGAGTGCACGTGCAATATCGCGCTGGTATTTTGGATCATGTATATTGCACTGGTGTGGGTGCAGCTTTTTACCAATATAAGCTTATTTTTTTCAAAATTATGCTATTAGTTTCTTCTTATGCGTCTCTCTGGGTCCTATTTATTTGATGTATTACCATTTTGAATTCATCAGGTCGCTAAATGCCATTGCAAGATTGCACAGTCACAATTTGGAGAATTTGGCCCTAATATTGAAACCATGGTATGTATGTGTTGCTATATTTTAAAGTAGCATTTCTCCAGACTAACACAAAGTGCGATCTGTAGTTTACCACAAATTTTAAGTGCTGGACTAAATAGAAATAGATTTCCGTTAATCACTCGGGTCATTTGTGCTCCAAAAGCAGTCGCCAGCTGTTTTGTCTGGAAATAGGCTAAGGTTGTTTATTCAACTTTCATGTTAATAGAGCTTTCCAATCAATAGTAAATCATGTGGGTGTACAATTATTGTCCTGGAAATGTTTCCGGAACCAAATGCTCCCTCATAAATTACAAGTAAGGTTTAGGACTTTTAGGTCAAACATAACCTCAGGCTCTGTTAAAATAATTTCCCCTGGTGTAATGAGGAAAGGTCAATAGCTAATACAGCACAGACATTCCATGCGCTGCCAGGATTTTCTAGCTAACTTTCAATTTCACAAAGAACCTACCACAATCAGACTCATTATTCCCGCAATAAATGATGTCCTTTCTTGCTCACTGTCTTTGTGCTTTTGAAATCCAGATTTAAAAATACTAATCCTAAACACAGGTACGGACTGGTAACCCAAAGCAGCCCTGGCAAATTTTGTCAGACCAGCCCCCGTAGAGTGCCTAGCGAGTGCATCAAAGCGAGCCTGACCACTACAAAGGGGGTTTCATGGGGATTCTCCACCCCATGAAAATTTGGGGGGAAATGGTTCATTCTACTACTCATTTGTAATTATATATTCAATTGTATTATTAGGTTTTAAAGCATAGTAAATGATGACCTTGTTGTGCACCAAGATACAACCCTATTTGTTGAGGCTCTTCAATGATTCCTGCACTATCACCCTCCAATAGTGCCTTTCATCTCTCCATAGCCCCTCTCTCACGCGTATTTTATTTGTTTTAGAGCACCTCTCTTCACAGAGTGTAACGTGTTGGACCACTTTATATCACACACACACACACACAGGGACAAAGAATCATACATGTGTAAATCAGTGTATAGAAAATATTGCATAGGGTAAAGGAGACTACAAGGTGCAGGATTCTCATGCCATCCATACCGGCAGGCACTTTTTAAGAGGGCGTAGTCTGTGGAAGAACACAGTCAGGATTCAGAACATAACACAGTAGCTAGGGTTGGCTTTAATAATATGATTGTTTTTCTTCACAAACAAACTCTATCAACATCAGTATAATGAAAGACTGGGGGAAAAAACATAGCTTTATGACCTGTACCATGCATCTTGCATGCAGCTCTTTGATCTGTAGTTCATAGCTCACTGTGCTAGATTACAATTGTAACATGAACTGCATAGTAACAAAGAATCTCTGTGAAAAAAGCAGTAACCCACTGAGCTATGCTTATAAAATATTGTTCTCTGATATGCATGGTACACGTTCTTTGCAGCAGGTGTATTAACCCTCTATGCTACCTTAGATGAGTCAAAACTGCCACTATCAAAAACTCCTATCTCTCTGCAGCAGGTACATTAATTACCAGAGTCATCTTGACACTTATATTCTTGTCCGAAAACTGAAGGATATACAAGGAAGTTTGCAGTACTTTTACAAATGCTGCACTACTACCAAACCACCCCCCACCCTACCAGCTTCCCAGGGAAACATGCTGGTCCTGGGCGAGGACCATCGTTAAGCGCAGGGGGCCTGGCCCCACAACCTTTTTTCAATCGTGAAGAGTGTCTTTTAGGCTGAGACAGACACTCTTCATATTCAGATCAGGCAGCTAGGCCCTGAAGATGTGCCTGAGCCGAACCTTGTCGGCCTGAAGATTTCTCAGCCCTGAGGGACTTTCTGGACACCACTTGGGGGGTTAGTACTCTCTCAGGCTGTGTCCAGAAGTGGGCTCAGGATGGCTGGAGCCCTTCTTGTCCCTGAGGCTCTGATCAGGGGGCCAGCCAACTAGGCTTTGGAGTCACTTTGGTAGTCCTAGATCCAAGCAGTGGAACAGGTCTCAAGCCGCAGGGCAGGCCCCTTAGGGTTCAAGGCCAGCTACAGGCAAAAAAGCAGCTCTTCCAAGGGCAGCAAAGCAGTCTTGTAGAGTACATAGCAGGCCACAGCAGCCAGCCGTCCTCTGAGAGTCCTTCCACAGGTGCAGGAAGTGAACTGAATAGTGAAGGTCGTATTTTTATACTTGGTGCCTTCTTTGAAGCAGCAGAAGTTTCTAGAAAGTTTCCTTTGACGTTCTTGACATTTCCTCTCTTTCCTGCACTGGCTGCTGACTGACTGCATAAACAATGCAGGGGAGACAAGTCCTTTGTGTGAAGGCAGAGCACAGCCTATCATGTTGGGTGTTTGGACAAAATAAAGGAAACAAATTATTGTGATACAAAAATATTGTATAAAGAATAGTGGAATGTTAAAAATATTGCTGTATGGGGGAGGTAGGCCTCACAGACGTGAAAAATGAATTTAGATGTTTTTCACTACCAGACTATTTAAAACTTAAAAGTACAGCGCAGAGCCTTACAACATAATCTCTTAGTCAAGTCATCAAGGTTTCTTCCCCATTGATCATATAGACCTTTTATACCTGACATGAAGCATGGAAAGGGAGAAAACAACAACAATACATTTCGAACTTGTGAAGCACATGTCAATCACTCCAAAATATGGACCAGGAATCAGTGAATAGTGTTAAAGGGTGTAATATGGATTACCAATCAGTCCAGCAAATATGCAATTGTAAAGTAAAATCAATAGGTACGATAGAAAAATGACATATCTCAGTTGATTGAGATGCAACTGAATGAGATACAGAATAGTGATAGCCACAGCTATACAGTAACAAATATAAGAGAAAAGATGTTCCATTAAAAAACTTCCCTTCTCTATCTTAAACATAAGTCTGATGCAGGGTCATCTATCAAGGGTCTCTAATTCTGGAGCATAAAGAAGGCGGCACAGACTTCAGCAGAAGTTCCACGAAAAAGGAAATAAGTGTTTAGCATAAAGCTTTACACTTCCAAGAATAGAGCAAGCAGAAAGGTCTGAACCTCTCTGAGTCCAACGGGAATCTCACCTAACTCTAACTATAGGAACACCACTTTAATAGTAGCAGGGGATTCAGAAACTTCGTATCTCCATTCAGACCACCACGGACCAATTAGAGAACCACTGGAGTGCATTGGCAATATAGCTTTGAATTCCCTACTCATCGGACTGAGAATGCTGTTCTGAGCCTTAAACATCTTGCCAAGATGAACGGAAAGATTCTTTCAACCATTGTTTCTCACGTCCAATGCCAACTTTCTCTCAGGCCTCCCTCTCAGCCATCTAATACAGACAATAAACCTTTCTCTAACTAACAAAATAATAAACGTGTATTAAAAGGAAAACATGCTGATGAGCAAAATGCATTTTAACTGAGGCCTGTAGATAGGCTAACTGTAGTTAAGCATTTAGGGCCTTTTGGCCTCTTTTATGGGAATCTTTTATGGGAATTTGACATAGGGCAGTGCAGCAATTCACCTTGCTACACTGTCCGACACCAAAGTGAAAGGGCCAGAATGCACCGTATTTATCTAATACGGTGTATTCCTTTCCTTTCCCTCAGCACTGCTGCCATTTCGACAGCCTAGCACCTCAGACCCACTTGCACCATGGTGCAAGGATGCCTGTGGTGTCAGCAGGATTATTTGTGTGCAGGGAGGGGCACTTTCCTGCAAAACAAACAATCCTGGGAGTCGTTTTCCTTTTTCCATGTGTGTTGCAGAATGCATCACACATGGAAAGAGGAATAAACGAGGAGAAAAAAATATATTTCTCCTCGTTATGCCTGACCTCAGGAGGAGTAAGGATTTGGCGCTTCCCCAGATATACATGGTCCTATAAATCTGGGGAAACATCGTAATCCATCGGTGTTGTATGGGAACACCCACTGCAACACCCATGGAAGGCCTCCCGAGCTTAGAGTAAGACAACACAGCAATTTGCACTCCCTTGCCATACTCCATATCTATGAGGCCATTCAAAGCCAAAAATAGTGGCTTTGCGTGACCTCATAGATTTGATTTTATAGTTTGCGCCGCTGGAGCATCACAAAAAGGGACATAAATAAGTCCTTTAATGTGCACTTCAAATACATGGCTAGACATGCACACGTGTAATATTTTAGGAATCAACGTAAAACAAAAAGAGAACACGATTTCATGTTTAAATGCTTCACACAACATTAATAAAGTAAAGGCACACAGTGAATATAATGCCAAAAGCATGTATATAATGGCATTTCTATGATGAGTAAGGGTGGAGTCTAAATTGCGCTGCTCCATGTACATGTCCAACGTTTTAATTACAATGCACCCTGCCCTTTCTGCTGCCTAGGGCCTACCTTAGGGGACACTTACATGCAATAAAAAGGCAGTTTAAGGCTTAGAAAGGAGGTTATATTGCCAAGTCAAATGGGAAATTTAAAATTGCATAGAGGCTGCAATGGCAGACCTGGGACATGTTTTAAGGGGTTACTTAGGTGGATGGCACAATATGTGCTTTAGGCCCACTAGTAGCATTTAATTTACATTATATATATATGGTATATGGAATATAATTTTACCAGGTGCCTATAAGTAAATTACATATGCCAATCAGGTGTAAGCCAATTTTGCCATGTTTTATGGAATGAGCAAAAGCAGTTTAGAAATGTTTAGCAGTGGTAAAGTGCCACTGGTGCATCAGAAAAGTGACACTTTGAAGGAGCAAAAGTGCTGCTAGAGCTTCGTAAATGAGGCCCATGGTCTTTTATATTCTTTACTTTTTTTAGTTGCTTGGTTCCTGATGACTGCATAAAAATGTGAAACTTTAAAGATTATGTTAATTTTTAAGCCTTTGTGTACTGAGAGAAGTCCGCTGTTTCTTTAAGTAATCTTATCCTATTATTAGCGGGTCTTGTAATAACTCTTTTAAGTGAGCCATAAAGCATGATTGGGAAGTAGACATTTTGGGCCAGGTCTATGAACATTCGATTTAATATTGAGACTCACAATTTGTGAATTTAGGCATCCTAATCTTACTCACGGATCCCAGATTTTCAAATGTATTGATTTTTACAGATAAATAAAGACAGAAAAAAGTCTATTTTCTGTCTCTATTTATTTTTAAAAGCCTCTTGTGAGTACGTCATGAATTCCTGACCAGCTGCTTAGCAGATAGACACTATGGGGATTTAAAAACAGGATGCCATTCCCTTAAATACAGGCATATGTTAACATATATTGTCATATGGCCGTTAGGGTCATTGTCGACATTGCTAAGTTAGCATGAGCACTGCTGCCATGATGCTGCTTTTGTGCACATTACTACATGACTTTATTTTGCAAGACTCTGTTTGTGCCTCTCACATGAGAACTGTCAGCTTTCTGCATTCTCTGCCTGTTCCTGGAGTTTAGTCTGAACACGGTGTGCAAAGTCGATAAACAATGCCCATTGTTATTCTGTTCTGATCTGTCCCTAGCACCTAGACAAAACAAGCTAACACAGCTGCAGCTGGTGAAGACACATGCTTTGATAATATGGTAAGGCATGTTTGGTTGACAAGCACTTGGAAAGGGACCTTTCAGGGAGAAGAGCTATGCTGTTCCTATGATGCAAAAATACCATCTAGGCACTAAGGTATGGGGTCTGCTGACAAAGCCCAGAGATCTTACTTTATATAATAAAACTTCTTTATAATAAAACTTCTTCTTACCTAGGGCAGGGTGGTTAGGCCTGAAAGTCTTTTATCCACTGTCTGCATACGATTACATCCTCCTTTATAATCTATGGTCTTGTGACAAAGTTAACTGTTTTAAGTGTGTGCGTTTTTCAGCTGGTAGTGGCTCGTATACTGCATTATAGAGCACTATAGTTAAAATAACAATTTTGAACTATAACAGTGACTCTGTCAATTCTTATTGTGGACAGGTAAGAGTGAGTGAGTGAAAGAATGCATCTTGCTACCGCGATTCCTGAGAGAGTCGGGGGTGTTGTGTTCTGTGTTGTCTAATCATGTGTAGCTTTGTGATTATATAGGAGAACAAATGAGACACTATAGCTAGTCGGTTGTGGGATTTTGGGTACTGAGGCCGTGGGAAGGCTCAGCCCCTATACACTGAGGTCCAGTTTTCCTACGCACAGTTCTGTGTGTGTGCAGAATCCCTGCAACATGGTGCCGCCAACGTTTGGTCTGGTGCCTATCTGCGAGACTCCTAAGTAGTACTTGTGCTTGTCCACAATCCCCTCACTTCTGTTTCCGGAGACAGTTGTGAATGAGAAGTCTCCTACATTGAGGAGTTATAGGTTTTTCAAGCTTGGATTTTAAAAGTTCTTTCTGTTTCTTACTTTTACCAGTTGTTGCGCTGCCACTCCTAGGTTGTTATTCTCTTCAGTTGATCATGGCTGTGGCCATAGCGAATCCTAACCGTGCACCAGTCACAGCTTATCTGACTCAAAAGGGAGTCCTTAATGCTGGTGCTGCTTTTATTTTTGTTGTGGAGAAGGATGCAGCTAACCGCTTCGAGGTTTTTTATTCTTGGGTCACCTTTCCGGCAGTGGATGGAACTGATAATTTCTTTCACGAATATACTGCCACCTTGCTTCCACTGGAATATTGACCTTATCGATCTCATGAAGTTCCATTCATGCTTGGCAACACACCATATGGTTTAATGGCACCCTTTCACACTCTATGACAGCGTCCCTTTAGGCACCCTATTGATTGATGGGGCCACGTGGCCTGTTTTGACTGGGTATACCCCACATCCAAGTTACCTCAATATTCCAGTTACAGAGATATGCGTATTACATACTTCATTAATACGTGTACTTAGAGCTGTTATACAGTTCTTGTTGTGCAACATACAGGTGGGACCACCTAGAGTTGCTGCACAACCACCGGGACACGGTGGTGTGGTTATCAGTCCTGTCATTATTAATACGGTGATGGGCAAGCATCCGCAAAATAAGGATGAGCTCCCTTATTGGCTTGCTGAATAATTTTGGCAACTCAAAGCTGTTTTCCAAATACCACACCTGTGGAGAAACACAGGATTCTGACCATGAGCCTACCTAAAGGCCTTGTTTCCGAGTTAGCTGATTGTAACACTTGGGGCAGAGTGTTTATACCAGTATATTCAATGTGTTTTGGCACTCCCTCCATGACCGTTTTCCTTTTCGTGATGTAACATGTTCAGGATGAACATGGGGCCGAAGCGGCCCTGAAGTTAGGAATGAGACTGGTGGGAGTATTTGATATTGTTTGCGATATGATCCTTGCTAATGTAAAGGGGGAAGCTGTAAGCTTACACGTGGCATAACGCTTGGAGGCTGTTGCTGGCACAGACAAACAGCGCAAATAGCCAAAGATTATTGCTAAAGGTCATAAAACCTTAGGCGAAATAGCCTGGTAATTAAGCCTTTACTCTGGCTCAACTTCAACAAAAAGCCCAGACTGATAAGGAAGGGTGCCCGTTCCTTCCTAAAAAGAACTGGAGAAAGAAAAAACAGTGGCCCCAACAGCAGAAGCAAGGTTTGTGTGCATGTTCACCAACACCTGATTCTTCTGAGCGAACTTATGATATGCGCGACCGCGCGTAAATTAAGGCTCCTGATAGATTTGTGGTCCCTGATCAGCACTCTCCTCATTCTTTACAGGACACATCGGACTCTGAAGTTGGTGGTGGGGAGCGCCAGGATCGCGGCAAAGGTGCACCCACTCAACAGGGACGGGATCAGCCTCAACAGTTTGACGTTAAAGCCAAGCAAGTGGGACTGCCTCGTTTTCAACCCCCGTATCAAAAGAAGAAAGTTGCCGCTTTAACAGCGAAGTATGCCGCAGACGGTGAGAACGTTACTCCTAGACTGGACATGGACAGTGACTCTGCTCAACAGCCTGGCAGAGGTTACCATAGTGCGGGAAGCACTGCGTCCCTGTCTGAAGGCGTGAGCAACTGATACATTTATTCCAGTAGAAACAGCAGATACTAGAGTTGCTCACCCAGATAGGCTCTATGAAATAGTCTTCCAAATTGAGGGTGATATACAGCGTACAATTACAGCAGTTTTCAGGGAAAATCTCACTTCCTCATATGACATTTTGTTGGCAGAGTCAGATTAGCCTCCACCATTTGTTCTGGCCGAGTCTAGAGGGGAGGACGTGATACTTCCGAGTTTTTCACGTTAAGTCCCTGAGGAAGCTAAACAGGCTTACGCATTGGAGTGGGCATTAGCCCTAGCCCCGGCAGTGTACCATAATCAAGTGGGCTGGCATAGAGATTCACAGGCCCATGAGATACCATTACATTCTATGCCACAGCCACAACTGCAATATCCAATCAGACGAGAGGTTAAATCTCCCGTTTTTGACATTCTAACTGAATTGGAATATCAAGGTGTATATCCTGTGTATCACAGATGAATAATCCTCTTTTTCTTTTTCCGGTGTCAAAAACAGATGATTCATATTGCATTGTATTGAATTATCGTAATTTGAATAGTCATTGTTGTACATTTGCGATACAGAACACTCACCGCTCTACACTAGTGAACGGCTGTAATGCCAGAAACTGGTCCTCAGAAGCTTGTTTCCAGTCCAGGGAAGACATGGCTTGGCAGTTCGGGCTGGACTGTTCCCATGAGGCACAGGGTCAGACTGATTTGCATATAGCCGTGTCTGAACTGGGGTGGCAGAGTGGGCTAAAGAACGGTGATGGATCAAACCCAGATCTTTTGACTGGGTGTGAGTGTTTGATTGGTTCAGATGCTCCGTCCATCACCACCCTCTTTTGTACCGCTTTGGCCGCCATAAGTGTGGCAGGGTATGCTCAGACGTGAGTCCCTTGTTCACTTTGCCACTGGATTCAAGCAAGCCGGGCTGAAGACGGCTGTAATGCCAGAAACCGGTCCTCGGAAGCTTGTTTCCGGTCCAGGGAAGACATGGCTTGGCAGTTTGGGCTGGACTGTTTCCATGAGGCACAGGGTCAGACTGATTTGCATATAGCCATGTCTGAACTGAGATGGCAGAGTGGGCTAAAGAACGGTGATGGATCAAACCCAGATCTTTTGACTGGGTGTGAGTGTTTGATTGGTTCAGATGCTCCGTCCATCACCACCCCCTTTTGTACACTAGTGAACAGCATTGTGCGCAAAAAATACAAAACAACACTGGATATATCCAATGGTTTCTACAGTCACAACTTGGCTCCTGAGAGCCGTGACTTGACAGCATTCAGCACCATCGGAAATCAAAAAAGATTTATGTGTTTGCCGATGGGGTATAAGAACAGCCCCAGGCCTTTTGCTGCACGTGTTGTGTCTTTGTTACACACCATAGACCCAGATGCGTACTTGTACATTGATGATATTTATCTCACGGACGATGAACTGATACCGCATCTTGTCCGAGTCGACCGAATTATTCTGACATTTGACGACTACGTATACAAATTTACTTTTGCTAAATCACACATCGCCTGCTTTGCAGTGCTCTTTTTGGGCTAGGAGGTTAGCCCCCCACTTTCTGGAGAAATGTGCACAAATGCAACCTCCGTCTACACTGAAGAAGCTTCAGTCTCCGCAGGGATTTTAAAATTTCGGGAGGAAATACATCCCCGATTATGCCCAGCATATCAAACTGCTTTATGCATTGATACAACCTACATATTCTTCTGCCTGCTGGCTTCTGGAACATACCTCTATTCTATAATCTTTGCAGTCAGATCTACTGACAACTAACTACTTGTTGACGCGTGATAATTTCACAAACCTAGTCATACGTATCGTACCAGGGACGGTGGGTTTCACTTACATGACGTTCAATAAAGGCAATACCAATTGCGTACAAATCACATTTGTACACTGCCGCGGAAATGCAATTTTTGAATGTTGAAAAGATTTTGACTGCGATTCAAATGGCGATTCTGAAAGATTGCTCGCTGGTGCAGGGGAAACGCATTCTTATAGGTTTGTCTGTCTCTGCTTTAGAAGCAGTGATTAAGGTGAGTTTATCGAACTCTAAAGCTTTCCATCCCCATTGGATACAATGGGCTACTTCATTGACATCTGCTGATGTCTCGTTTATCTTTGATCCTGCTGTTCAGACACAGGAGTTTTTACAGAATTAACATGTGCAACCTCCTATGTTGTCGTTGCTTCCTTTGGAAGAGTACAAAAGTATCATTTATACCTACGGCTCGGTTCAACCGGCCATCGGGTCCAAACATGCTTATTCTGTGGCTTGTGCTATTGTGGCTGGTACAATTGTAAATGGTGAATTTAAGTCCTCCATTGTGCATACACAGGCACTTGGGAACTGTACAGCGCAATTGGCGGAGCTGCGTGCTCTTGTTCTAGTTCTCGAGTTTGCAGATCCCAATGTGAATACTCTTGTTGTGTGCGATTCTTATTACTGTGTCCAGTCTTTTAATGACAACTTATTCTTTTGGTCTCAGAATGATTATCGGAACTCTAAAGGCAGCACAATAGTGCATAAAATGCTTTAGGTTCGAGTGGCGGAGCTTAAAGAATTTCTGCCACTCACACAGGTTATTCATACTCTTGGCCATCAGCGTGTGGGAGCACACATATGGGTAACTCTTTGGCCGATGAGGCAGCCAAATCTGCAGTAGCCATGTGTTCCATTGCAGCAGTTACAAGATCCATGTCTAAAATAGATAATGACATTTTGGCACCGATAGCTGCTATGAAGGATGGAACTGCTGAGCCACAGGGTTTCTCTTCAAAGTATTCTTATCATTTATCTCCTGAACAAGTTCCTTATGCTACAATTCCATTAGTTGGCGATCGGCTGATTACTAACATTGATTGCAGACTTTCTTTGATCATAGCAGCACATGAAGGCATGGCTGCTGCACATGCCGAAGTGTCTGCGACTATCTCTATTTTACAGCAACGTTATTGGTGGCGTGGTTTATATAACCAAATGCGTAATTATGTGCTTTCTAGTGACATTTGTCAACACATCAAACCGTCTACAGTTTCACGACCACCACAGGCACAGCTATATATATCAAACCAGCCGTTTGGCTGTGTATATCTTGATCACTGCGGTCCATCGACTTCCGATACTGCATATAAATATATTTTCGTGCACTAGATTCCTATGGATTTAGCGAAAATAAAGCACTGACTCTCGAAATGTCATTTGAGATTTGCATGTCTTTGTCGGGATGTTTGCTTGTGGCACCTTCCATTCTGATCATGGTCCAGCATTCTCCTCTAAGGCGTACAAGGACGCAATGAAGTCTTTGGAGGAGCTGGTGCAGTTTCGGTCTCCATACAGGCCTGCGGGAAATTCAATAGTGGAGTAAACGAACCGTGGCTTATGGAAATCTTTGACAGCTAGAGTCTTAGGTACTGGCAGGAACTGGCTGGCCCATTTCAAGGTGCACTTAATAACCTCCCAAGAAGATCTCTGGGGGTGAACCCCATACAAAATGCTCTTTGGCATTAAAATGTTTGTTCCAGACCTTGATGGTCTAGACGTTGTGGCGGCGGCTGCAACATTTGACGTAAATAACCTTTCTACTATGTTGCAGGACCTACAACAGACCCTTGACAGCTACCCTACAGAATATATACCCTCTTTCAATGACACGGCAATGCTGATTCTAGTTGCCTGCTGGCTTCCTCAGATTGGAGCTCTGGTACGAGAAAAGCTGGATAACTAAAAAGAATTTGGTCGCTCTTATCGTGCACAAGTCCCAGTTCTTGGATTGAAGGGTACTCGTACAGTGATACTTCCACCTTTGTCTGGCTGCACAGAAAACAGATGCATTTCAGTTGACAATATCAAACTACACCATCTGACCGATTCTGAATAGTGTGACTCCTAGTGTTTCATGCAACTCTATTTCTTTGAATATGATGGTTTCAGCCTTTTCGTCTAATGCCCGTGTCGTTGAGGGTGAGATGGAAACTACAATTGACCTTTTGCCTGAAATGCCTTCATCCTCTTCCAACACAGATGTCGACTATGCTTATCCGTTGGATGAGTCCCAAATTGGAGTACCGGACAGTCCTTTATAACATCAAGTTGATTCTGCGCTGCCGCCATTAAGGAACATGGAAACAACCACTTATTTTGGGGACCGTACGAACTTCTCTTATGACTCTTCCTCCTCATCCTTCTCTGTGGCACCTCTACCAACAAAAACAAGTATTTTCATCTCTTGGTTCAAAAAGACTTACCTGGCCCCTCCCTGGACCCACATCTGGTTGGTGCTTATCCTGATTTTCCTTTTCCTGTCGATTGGGTTTATGACAGTATTTTTCTTGCTCATCAATGGGCATTATTTTCTGGAGAGCTCTGCTGTAAAATTGGTTGATGGAATTCTGCCCCCTATACATCGTCCCATATCATGAAACGTGATCAAGCCCTTGTGAACATATCGGCTTTCCCTGTTGCAGATGGCATCGTTTGGGATAAAGTTGCATTCGAAATCCATGGTCTGACGGAAGTCCTCAAGATACCGTACGTGTTTCGTGTTTCATTAGGAGAAGTGGTAACACAGGACGTACATTCTGATGATTGGGATGTACAAGCAGTGCATGCATTATTATCTGATTTAAAGTATTAAGCTGCTTTTGATGCAGAGGATTTGTATTTAAATTCTGCCAATTCTGCTGATTTATTCTGTTATCAACATTATGGCCATCATTTCTTGCACAAAACAAATGCGTTAAGACCTGTTTTTAATGACATGCAGTGGGAACACTATTCAACTCCCTTACAGGGGAGTTCTAAAACATTTCGAAATAAGTTCACCTATTTCACTGATTACAAATTGTCCAATCCAGAATCCTATTTCTTTAAATTGTAATCGCCATCTCAATCTAAATTTATTCTGACACACACAAAGTTGATATATTTAAATTCATTTTGGACTGAACTGGCTTTACAGGGTTATGAACACTGGAAAGATACGATTGATTTGAAATCGATTTGAGGCACTAAAGCTTGGCCGGTCCAGGGAACCAAAGCTTTGCATCGTGCATGCCTAATTTGTCTCAAATGTTATTTTTAAATGACACTGTGCACCAAACTACTTGTTTTGACCTCGGTTCTGCCAACATTTTTAATATTCCATCCATTCTGCCATTGGCTGAGTATGAGAATTGGCGTAAACACACAAATGATACCATCGATGTACTACAAGCTCTGTTTCAAAAGTACAGTTTCTCTGATGTTGACCTCTCAGGATGGTTGTTATGGCAAACCAATTAAAATGCATGTCAACTTCATTTTTATAACAACAACTGGTTTCACACAAACTAGACCTGATGCCTGTTACCCGCAATCACACTCTGTCACCACATATTCAGTGGGATAATTGTGCCAACAATGGTTGGAACACTCCACTCTGTCATCGGTAAAACAACACCTGTCTCTCTCGCCGAGCGTCATCAATTTGGCTGATTTTATCTTGGGTCCTATAGCTCCCAGATCAAAAAGATTCATTTATGCGGCTTATAATGAACTATGGAAACTTTCGCAGATGGAAAAAGCGTTCTGTCTGTGCCAAATTGACAAAGCAAATTTCGAAAAAGTTCTTGCAGTAGTCGACAATAGCATAAATACACTGTCTTCACCCATTTATACTTTAGATAACATTGTTTCATCTGTTATTGATATTGTTCAAAGTGATGTATCTGTGTTATAGCATGGTCAAAATCAATTACGATCTGTGATGCAATTTGCATGGACGTTACAAACTCTCAAAATGGGAAAGGTACCATGGGATTATTTGAACGCTTCTGCTTTGTTTCTGCCATTTAACCTAACTGACAAACAAAGGTTCAGGTCCATGAAAGACGCTACTTACACGCTATTACACATTGAACAATTAGAACATTTGCCATTTTCTGTAGCAGAAACTGATTTGGCCTATGATTAATTCATGGCGTAATCTCTCTACCATTTTCACGGTTTCAGTTTAAATCTTGCATGCAACATTTCCCGATTGGCCGCTTTGAACCCCTGGGTAGTGCGTTTCTCCATGAATGATGGTCCCTACCCTTCACCTACAGATGTCAAAGGGAGGGTAAATAAGTTTTCCTAACAGAAGAGGACTGAAATTCCACAGTAGGACATTCCCTAGTTTGCAAACAAGTTAAGTTGCATGGCGCTTGTAATGTGTGTGCACCTAATCTGGCTTTTTTTAAAGGCACGCCTGTCCCTGCAATAATTTCCACTCTCACATTAGTTTCTAATGGCAGTTATCTTATTTTGAATAACCACGACTGCTGTGGCTTACGGGCAGGCATCCCGTGTATAGTAACAGTTTCTCAACATGTTACTTCATGTAGCAATGTGCTTTTTCAAGCCCCGCCTGGGATTGTAGAAAGTTCAATTTGGTCTTCCATTCCAACTTTGAAAACAGATTTCAATAAATTAAGCAGACTCAGGCGCTATTGTTTCAAGAAGAAGTGGCTCTCACTTCAGCTTGAGAGACCTTCGAATTGCCGGTGGCTAGAACATCTAGTGAGATTCAGTCACTGCTGAACACGAACCTCCCACTTCATTTTGGGGAGCTGATACATCAAATATTTAATGCTTCTGACACAGAAGGCCTTGCTCATTTTTGTAAACTTGTGGTATCCGGCCTTGTTACCTTGTTTCAGATGACTTTTGGAGTTTTACCGGCCTTTATCCATTCTATTTTTCCCAGCGTCTTTGGAGGGATGCCCTTAATAATGGCGCTGGCAGGTTGGGTGCAGGTTCTTATGCTCCTGTTACGCAATGGCTGCCCATTATGTGATAATGCACAGACCCGGTCAATTAGCCTACTGTAGGGCCTTGCACCCATGACCCATGATGATCTCTGGTAACTCTCTTTCAAGCACTTAGAGACCTGCCGTGATTAGCGCTATATAAAAATCAGATAACATAAACAATTGCAACTGTACTGTGACCGAATGCAACAACTTTCTGGGTGCTTGCTATTAGTGACGCTTAGCATGAGTTATGGACTCACTTTTTGCTTTGCTTACTTCACTTGTATGCAACCTGTGTTCTACTGCCAGCGGTGCCCTTTCTATTGGGCCTTGGATTTACACCTCTCCAATAAGTCATGCACAGACTCGGATTATGACCTGTTATTGGGTCCCTTAGTGGCCCATGACCAAGCCTGCTCTCGGGATGACCATATGGCGCATGCGGCTGCACTTGGAGTGTTGGCTGAATGGAATATCTGTGTGGCTACACAGAACCTCTTGCAACTGAGTTTCATCATATACCACGCAAATTGCCAGGATATGCACTTGGAGGCATCGGATTATGAGGAGCACGTGTGTTCCTTTGAGCTACTTGTTATGTTATGTTATATGGTTTTATAAAGCGCACAGCTGCCCCAGCAAAGGGGCGTCCCAGCACTGATAGCAGTGGACTGGAGGGCTGCTGACAGAAGACAGATTCTATAGCGAAGGGAAGAGGTGCATTTTGATTGGATGGCATCCCTTTTTGCTACGATAGGGATGACCTTTTTGAACAAATTGCATTCTTAGGTTCACGTACTTTGATGGATTTTCCAACTCCAAATTAATCCCGGAAACAATGAACAACAACATTTTAAATGACAATTAATTTTTTTGTTGACATTTTCCAATTTGTTTTTTTCAAGCGCTTCTTGACTCTCCTTACCTTTGAACTCAGCTTGGTTCTTTTATCTATAGGCTACGATCTGGCCAAGTAGAGGGTGTCATATGGCTGTTTGGGTCATTGTTGACATTGCTAAGTTAGCATGAGATCTGCTGCCATGATTCTGTTTTCGAGCATGTTACTACATGACTTTATTTTGCAAGACTCTGTTTGTGCCTCTCACATGAGATCCTTCTGCTTTCTGCATTCTCTGCCTGTTACTGGAATTTAGTCTGAACACATTGTGCCATGTCGATAAACAATGGCCCTTGTTATTTTGTTCTGGTCAATCCCTAGCACCTAGACAAAACACGCTAACGCAGCTGCGACTGCTGAAGACCCGTACTTTGGTATTATGGGAAGTGCAAAAAGAACAATTGATGGACAGAATGTGGAACAATGTCACACATTCACCCCAGTACAGAGATCTGGGCCTAAATCCATTGTTTTTTTGCTCACCATGCCATTCCAGTTTGGAACAAGCCATATGCAAATCAGTCTTGACCCTGTGCCCAATGGTAAAAGTCCAGCCTGAACTGCCAGAACAGGTCCTCCCTGGACTGGAAACAAACATTATAGGATCGGTTCTGGGCTTTCAATCCTCATCAGCCAGGATAGCTTGACTCCAGTGGCATGGAGAGCAAGGGACCCACGTCTGGGCATACACCTCCCACTCGGAGTGACAAATGCAAAAAGATCAATTGATGGACAGAATGCAGAACAATGTCATACATTCACCCCAGTACAGAGACCTGGGACTAAATCCATCGTTTTTTTGCTCACCACGCCAT
Source organism: Lissotriton helveticus (assembly GCF_964261635.1). Classification (NCBI taxonomy): domain Eukaryota; kingdom Metazoa; phylum Chordata; class Amphibia; order Caudata; family Salamandridae; genus Lissotriton; species Lissotriton helveticus. Next base: position 1,047,667,866 of record NC_136069.1, on the reverse strand, counting down.
TCCAGTTTGGACCCAGCCATATGCAGATCAGTCTTGACCCTGCGCCCAATGGGAACAGTCCAGCCCGAACTGCCAGGCCAGGTCCTCCCTGGAAAGAAAACAAGCATCCTAGAGCTGGCTTTGGGCTTTCAGCCAGGATAGCTTGACTCCAGTGGCATGGAGAGCACGGGACCCACGTCTGGGCATACCGGTCCCACTCGGGGTGAGAAATGCAAAAAGAACAATTGATAGACAGAATGCAGAACAATGTCGTACATTCACTCCAGTACAGACATCTGGGCCTAAATCCATTGGTGTTTTACTCACCATGCAATTCCAATTTGGACCCAGCCATATGCAAATCAGTCTTGACCTTGCACCCAATGGGAACAGTCCAGCCAAAACTGCCAGGCCAGGGACTCCCTGGACTGGAAACAAGCATCCTAGAGCCGGTTTCGGGCTTTCAGCCCTCATCAGCCAGGATAGCTTGACTCCAGTGGCATGGAGAGCATGGGACCCACATCTGGGCATACCCGTCCCACTTGGGCTGAAAAATGCAAAAAGAACATATGGGAAGACATGGTTGGTTGACAAGCACTTGGAGTGGGACCTTTCCAAGGAGAAGAGCTATGCTGTTCCTCTGAGGTAAAACACCATCTAGGCACTAAGGTATGGGGTCTGCTGACAAAGCCCAGAGATCTTCCTTTACATAATAAAACGTATTCTTACCAAGGGGAGCTTGGTTAGGCCTTATAGTCCTTTATCCACTTTCTGCCTACGATGATATCCCCCTTCATAATCTATGGTCATGCAACAATGCTAACGGTTTTAAGTTTATGCATTTTGCTGCTGGTAGTGGCTCGTATACTCCATTATAGAGTACTATAGTTAAAATAAACATTTTGAACTATAACAGTGACTCTGTCAATTCTTATTGTGGACAGGTACGAGTTAGTGAGCGAAAGGATACGTCTTGCTACCGCAATTCCTGAGAGAGTCGGGAGTGTTGTGTTCTGGGTTGTCTAATCATTTGTAGCTTTGTGATTATGTAGGAGAACGAATGAAACACTATAGCTAGTCGGTTTGAGGATTTTGGGTACTGAGGCGGTAGGAAGGCTCAGCCCCTATACTCAGAGGTCACGTTTTCCTGTGCATATTTCCGTGTATGTGCAGAATCCCTGCAACAATATTTGTGCATAATGCTAATATTTACCCGTAGGTCGAGTGTTTTGTTATATTTGACTGCTTAATTTGCTAAAAAGCAACAGGAATCAAAGTATGAGTGCATGTTTATCAGTTAAATAAAGGTGGAAATATACCATTTTATGACTTCGTTTATTCTCAAAACATAAAATAAATATTGATAAATACCAATAAAATGGCCCAAAAATAAATTTGGATAAATACAGATGGAAATTAATGTAAAAAACTTAATACCATAAAACCGGGAACCCTTATCATACTGTGGGCATAGAGGTAGTTCACTCACTTGCTCAAAGGATGATTGAAGTTCCTTCACGAAGGAGACCCAATAGTGTGGATTGTTCACATAGTCAAGCTGTGGGGTGACTTGCAAATTTGGCAGCAATACTCACTGGCATATACTTTATATGCAGGGACAAATAGGCAGTCCCTCTGGTGACATTTAGAGTGCGGTTATTTGGGCAGAGAGCTTAAACATGTGTACCCGATTAGGTTATAATGCAATTTAAAAAGCAGCATGCACAAGATGTGTTCCCCTCCATGCAGGTGGCTTGAATGATGTTCCGGGAGCATTTGTTTTTGATGGGATGTAATTTGCGCATTTCATGTTAGGTACTGATGCTGGCAATAGTCATTAATATATATTCAGTGATTATATATTTTATAGATGAGGTTTTAGCTTATATATTCTGCACTCCATGCACAAGTAATAGCTATTTGACATTGTAATGAGACCTTTTCTCAATGTAGGGCCTTTACACTCAGCAGCATGCTGGTTTGTGATTTGCGGGCTTGTTTTGAGATTGTCTTGCATATCACAAAAAGTATGTAGAGATGGCCCTTTGGCCTGAGATCTGTGTAAGGAACTGTATCGTCCTATGTTAATACCTGCCCGAAGATGCCCTTAACTATCCGGTGGATAACCCTTTGTTGCGCTTATCAATTTTAATTTCTTTGATATGGCATATAGAATTGGATAACCATTCCTTTTCTGGTGTGCCTCTCTTTTTACAAAAGGGGTGACCAGTTTTCTGGGTGTGTTTAATGGCAGCTATGGGAGTGGTTTGTTGTTGAGATTGTATCAAAGGCAGGGTGTTCAAAAGGAAAGGCATGAAGACCACTACTTCATAGCATACATAGGTTTGCCTATGGACTTGGACTTCTTGATCTGATAAAGAGAAGGCTTTGTTAAAGCCTCAAGCATTGTAGTGATTTTTAACAGTATGACATTTACCACCACCTTTGTCTTTCAGTGACTGCAATTTTAGAAGAGCTATGCAAAGAGATTGCTGTGGTCATTAAACCTCTTTAATAGGGAATCAAATTCTGTCTAGAATTTATTTGCGACTGGCAAGGTGAACATGGAGAGCTGAAATAAGATAGATGGTTATTATTTGAGGATATTCCATATTTTCATAACTACAGGAACGTTGTATTGTGTTAAATGCAGGCTAATATTTAGTGCACTGGCTAGGTGTCTTATGAAATGGATCATCAGGTGTTTTAAAGAGAGTGTGTTCATTTTAGTCCCAGTTGTGGAGCATAATTGGCATCCTCGCTGAGTGCCTCTGCTTAAATCATTCACACTGGGTGCTGTTAACCATGGATATAGAAGGTTTGAAACATTTGGAAGAACTTTAGTGGACGACCATTCCAAGCTGGGATCGCAGAGGGCCTGCAAGAAGAAAATTAATTCTAGCCTTTCAAATGCCTTATTTGCATAAAATGCATATAAAACAGGGGTTGCTGTGGATAAATTCATTAAAAACATCCATGACAATAAATCATAGTGAGCATAAAGTAATAATAAATTATCACAAAGGGACTAATAAGTTGGCATAAATAAATAAAGGTATTGCTTGGTGGTGGGAGTTCGGTGCTCAAGTGATCACTCAGTGAGAGAAAGTTAACAGGTGCAGACTGTGCATTAAACAATCAACAAATGGCCAGAGAAAGTTTAGTTGTTTGCACTGTTTGTTTCATAAATATTCACACAACATAGATGTAATTGACACATTGTTCCAATTCCTAAAATTGTGTGGGCCTCATTTATGAGAAATGACGCATCACTGTGTGAAAGCAGTGATGCGTGACTTCTCAGTGCGCACTCCTTGCGTCATGATTGATAAGTCATATTTATAATATGACCCATCATGTCGCAAGGAGTTACAGATACGTCAGTATTTCTGACGCATCTGTAGGCGCAAAAGTGACGCATTGCTGGAGTGTGTCACAAAAGTGACGCAGCTCCAGCAATGTGTACGTTGTTAGTGCCTGCGTCAGTCTTACGCCTGCCATGAAGCAGGCATTAGATTTTGACGCATTAGCGGCCAAGAAATGGCGCAGTGAAATCTTATAGATTTCACTGCGGCACTTCCATGACCCTTTATCGCCAAAACTCCCCCCTTGCATACATTATACCTGGCGCAGGTATGATGTTGCGCAGGGTTTTACAAAGTGACCTAGATGCGTCACTTTGTAAATATGGTGCAACAAGGCGCATTTATTACGCCACTGGTGCGTCACAAAAAGTGACGCACTGGTGGTGTAAAAGTGACGCACAGCCTCATAAATGAGGCCCTGTGTGTTTCGACCCATAATCATTCAAGTGTGATCATCGGGGCTTAAGAAATCATGACACAAGAGCGAATTTCTGTGAATGAAAAGGAAAACAAGCTAATTTAGCAGTAGCGGCTCGTTGAGGGAGTGCCGCGGGACGGTGGGCGGGAAGGGGCAGTGGCAGCGTGGGGGGTAGTAAACTCCAGCTTACTGCCAACTTGAGTAATGTAAAGAAAAAAATAAATAAAACAAATTTCATTGTGTCCGCTGAAACGCATAGGACCACCATAGACTTCCTGGATTTAACCATAATTGCCTTTGGTGGTCACTTAGAAATCACCTTGTGCCGCAAACCGACTGAAGAAAACACACACTTACAGTACTCTCTAGCAACCACACTAAGGCTCTTAAGGACGGCCTGCCATGTGGTGAATTTCTGTAAATTCATAGAAGTTGTAAATGGAAAAAGGATTATTTCCTTGAGGCTGAGATACTGAGCCAGAAATTGTGGGCCAGGGTATAGCCTTTCAAATTAATCATGGGTTCCTTCAAGAGATCTTGGTATTTGCCTAGTGAATACCTCTTCACACACAAAGAAAACATAACTACAGATGGTATAATCTGTGCAACTACAATCTGCACAAATAGCAATGCCCTGGTTGATACAATCTATAGATCCCACTCAAGAGCTGCCTGTTGTCCTATATGAAAGGAAAGAAAGTGCAAGACCATCTATCTGATCCACACTGGAATACAAAAGAAATTCACTGATCTGGAATTCCTATGGGGACAACACAAAATTACATACCTCTATTGCTGTGGTCACTGCATGATATGCAACTCTACTGAAAGTAAAAAGCTGTTTAGACATGGTGAAATCAAGCATATACTTAAAAAATACTCTACATATAACTCTAGCAATGTAATTTACACCATTTGGTGCCCCAGTAACACCATCTGTATAAGACAGACAACTCAAAAAATTAAATCCAGATTAAGTCAACATTGCAACAAAATCAGATGCAAGGTCATTTCGCCCGCTCTTATTTTGTTGCCAGACAGAACACACTGCAAATTATATTCACTGATAGGTTGTTGAGTTTGTGAAAAACAGCACGTAAAGGTGATTTTAAGATGGGACAATCATTGCTACTGGACTAAGCACTATTGATAAAGGTAAATCTGTTATAAACATTTGATTTCTTCACCCGAGCATGGAGTTACAATGAGGCTGCGCCACTGGAGCGTCACTTTTGGTGACGCTCTAGTGGCGCAGAGGCCCGCTCCATATTTACTAGGCAGCACTAAGCCACACAAATGCTGCCTTGTAAGCATTCCTCCCTTTAGCACAGCTTTCTGTGTCAAAGGATCGTGCAATGGATTTTGCTGTGGGCATTCCCAGCAGCACCCATGTCTTTTTGACACTGCCCCAGATTTATGAGGAATCGTGACTCTGAGGCTGTGCCAAAAATATATGCCTCCCAGGGAAGGCGTAAGAGAGGCGCAATCAGTAGAAAGACCTTCATTTCTTCTCGTTTTTCCTCTTTTTATGTGTGCTGCAGAATAGCCTCTTATGATTGTTTTTGTGCAGTAAGGCTTACCTTCCTGCACAATAACAATCATCCTTGCAAGGCAGGCACCCTTGCACCATGGAGCAAGGGTGCCTGCATGGGCCCATGGAAGCCCATTGGGCATCAGCGCAGGGGAAAAGGACAGGGATGCACTGTATCTGATAGATATGGCACATTCCTACCCTTTTCTTTTGCTGTAGGGCAGCGTAGCAGGAAGGCTTGTGGTGCTGTCCTACAGCAAACTTCCACCAGATTTCTTTAACTTTTAATTAACACACCAACACGTTTGGATTCCATTTGTATCACTCTGAGTGTAAGTGCCCATTTTGGATATTTATGAAGCTCCTCAACCTATTCGCATCTTATCTGCTCATACAGAAGCTGGCCCGCCAACCAATCAGGCGCGGCTCTAGCATTATGGCAGAAAGTAGCATCTTACTCAGGTGAGATTGCATGATCTTCCCTGCTATCCTGTGCCTTTCATTGTGGAGCTTTCCATTCACCTTTTAGAGTTTTTCCAGGTAATCCCGAATTACCCCAGGATTTAAAACAGTTGGTGTAACTGTGCTCTTATCAGGTACCCCCGTTCCCATTTTGCTTAATTTATTTTTCCAGCAACCTTTATGTATCTATTGATAACTAGGAAACATTATCTACCTAGAGGCAATCGGTTCAGAACTTGATTGCCTTAAGAACTATGGGGCATATTATCAAGGAAAAGCGATAATTATCGCAAAATGCGCTTAGCACATTTTTTTTTTATCGCTGCCTATTGCTGGATATGTTAGCGGAGAAAAAATGCTATTAGCAAAGTTTTTCTCCATTGTGCTTAAATATCCAGCGATAGCGTCAAAATGCGTGAATATCGCAGGAAATCCAGCGATGTTCATGCATTAACGCCAATGGGGACTTAACCTGACAATCCACTTCCCATTGGATAAACAGGTAATGTTTTTAGCAGGCGTTAGATCATAGCGATAATCGTGCTTAGCGCAATTTTTTTTATTGCTATGCCTGCCTTGCTAATAGGCAATAGCTGTGTTAGCGGCTGCTTTCAGTCGTTAACAGTTTGGGTATGCCCACTTTGCATGTCATTAGCGATAAATATCACTGACATGCAAAGCGGGCCCCAAACCGGTTGCTATCGCCTAACAGCTGTCGCTAACTGCTGTTAGCGACAGCTTGCTGATAGGGCGATAAAAATATCGCCGCTTTAGCGGCAAAAAGTGCCGCTAAAGCGGCGATATGGCCCTTGCTAATATGCCCCTAAGTGTTTTTTTTCCACATTAGGTAATTTCTCAGCCATTGCACTTTTTTGCTTTTATTATGTCCTGATGATGAACCTTGAATAATTACAAGTCAAAATGCCATTGACAATCATGCCATTTGGACCAAGGTGTCAAAGAACTTGTATGGTGTCTAAGCATTTATGACCCAAACAGGGTAAACAACAAAGCTTTCCCTGTTCCATTGCTTATTGTATAATACACACTCTGCACCTCTTACTCACTGTGTGATCGCTACAGCGCAGAGTGCCATCAGACCATTCATCATCACATTCAGCTGTCTGTGAGTTATTGCCATTGATCTGTTTATAATCAATTTACCAACAAAGAACCTCTTTTGATCATTTGTTTGATTGCACTTGCTTCTAGCTGGTTTGAGCTGTCCTTATTTTTTCTTCATCAATGTCATTGGCCTTTTTGAGCTTGAAAGTTAAATTCATCAATAGTGAAAACAATCATAGTTAACTCTTTACTATATTTGCGGTATCTTGTTAGGAGTTTGTCCTGGGTGCTCCTGCTGCCGTACATCTTGGCTTTGATGCTAATTATTCTGTCTTCTCATGCAAGGAAGCACTTTCTATTACATTTAATGCAGAGCCTTCTTAGCTCATGTAACTAGCGTTCACATATACATTTTCAAAAATCTTTCTTTTTAAGAGGGTTTTTCACAGATTTTTTGTCGTTCTTTTTTTGCACGGTGAGCTTCATTATTTCTCCTGATAGAGTCATGTTGCAGGTGTTCGAAGAGATGCAAGTCTTCTCTTGTGTCTGTTGTTGAGGAAGAGCTCCTTTATGAAGTATCTGATTTGTCTCTAAAGACTGAGGGCCTGATTTATATTTGGCATAATCTATACTGAACCGTGAGAGCAACAGAGTGTACATATCACCAAGATAATGGCCCACCCAACCTAATTTAAATTCCAGGCGGACCATAGGTTTAATCACGGGTGAGACTACTTGATCTCCACCATAGTTAAACCCATCTGATGGCCCTGAGGAGTAAGGAACGTCAGAAGCAGACCTGTAATTCTGTTGGCTATCTAATTTAGATGGGTGTAATAGGAGGTCCATTTTCACCACCCATCACAGCCAGGGTTTGCAGTGAAAACTGCTAAATGCTCCCCTTGCCACAGGAGAAGAACTCCCTTTTTTTTATTGGGATTTTAAGTGCATTACAGAAATAAAACCATTATTTAGTTAATCCGGACATAAAAAAAGCGTCAATTGATCAACAAACTCAGTACATAAATACATTCCATAGGTAATACAAAAATGCATAAAAACAAACAAAGCCAATTATACAGGACCTAGTTCATCTTATTCACAATTCATGATAACAATACCTTTAAAGAAAAAAACTGGGAGATAAAACTAAAACTAATAAAATGCCAGGTTACGTCTCAGGCAATTACAACTTAGTCTGCCTCCAATTAGTGACCTGGGCCCAAATCCTTCTTCCAAACTCCCGTGTTTTCACCCCCTTTTGTTTGTACAGGCAGGACTCAATATTATGAATTCCAAGAAACCTAGAGAGCCACATTTGAAAGGACGGGCCACAACATCCTTTCAAGCTGCTGAAATTAGAATCCTGAACACAGCCACGGCTATGAAATCCAAGGCTTCTTCCTCTTTCACCAGTTTTAAATTAGAGTCAATGCCGAAGATCATCAGGTTAGGGGATAGATCAATCTTGTGACCTAGCAGCCCCTCCCAAAAATTTTCAATCTCATTCTTTACTGGGGTCAGGAGGCTACACTTGAGAAACATATGTAATAAATCTGCTTGTCCATCCCCACATCTTGGATACGTATCATCGTCTCTGACCCCCCCATGCAAATTATTTTGCCGGGGTGTAATACAAATTGAACACCGTTTTGTAATGCTGGGCCCTTAGGTTTGTGGCTCTAAAGATCCTTTTATTCAATAATAAGGCCAGGTCGACATCAACGTCTGGATTTCCCAGTTTTCTAGACCAGGCTACCTCCGTCTTATCAACATCGTCTTGGATCTCTGAGATAAGGATGTTATAAAGAGTCTTAATTTTTTTACAGCCTCTAGTCAATGCCTCCAGAAGGGGGCTATTGTCTGGGGGTGGCGGTTTTGGTCTAAGTGCTTTCAAGGAGTGGGTCAATTGGACGTACACAAACCAATGATTACCTGGAATCCCAAATCTATTTTGTAGGGCATCAAAGCTTACAATCCCCTCTCCATCCATTAGTTCCCACAGAGTCTTAATGCCCAACCCCCTCCAAACTTTAAAAGTCCTATCTGCTCCTATCCCTGAGAAGAGGCTCGAAATATAAATGTGTAGGTATTGGTTAACCTTGGGGATGTTACACAGCTTTCCACAGGCCTTCCACACACGCCAGACACCGTCAACAATCTTATATCTAGCTTTCTTGTAAAATCTGCGATCAACTTCGCATAACATTAAGCCCATCGCCTTCCTTCCTAACAGCAACTCAAATATAGTAGGGGGCGGCTGAGCTTCGGGGCTTAAATCATTGTGAAAAGCTTCTGGCTGGAAGAGCACAGTCATTTGAGTCAAAAGACATGTCCAATGATACAATGTTAAGTTAGGCAAAGCCAGTCCACCCCTTTCTTTTGGGAGAGACATCAGATTTGTAGACCGCCTTACCTTCCCAAATTGCCAAATAAATTTAATAAAAACAGATTCTAATTTCATAATTATTTTCTCCTCCAGGAATAGTGGTATGGCCCGAAAGAGATATAGTAACTTGGGGAACATCGTCATCTTGACAGCATTCACCCTCCCAATCAGTGAGAGATGTAGCCAGTCTAACCTTCTCAGATCGGTCTCTATTGATTTAATGAGCGGTATATAATTTTTTTCCACTATTTTATCTACTGAGGCATTAATGTTCACCCCTAGATATATAGCTGCATCCACAAATTCTCGAATCTGATTTAACTATGTTTTTCGTACAGATAATCTGGGTCTTTGCTTCATTTAATAAATACCCAGACCTAGCACCAAATTGGGGGTCAGTTGAGAATACCGCGAGATCATCCACGTACGCTAGTATTTTATTTTCGTACCCATTAAAAACCACAGGTCTTAACCTAGGACAACCTAATATAGCCTGGATGAGAGGGTCAATATAAAGAGAGAAGAGAATCGAGGAGCACGGGCACCCTTGACGCGTTCCTATCTTTATAGAAAACAAATCCGATTTCTCGCCCATGACCGTGACTCTAACAACAGGATCTAAATACATCGCCCTGAGTGCTCTAATAATTTTCTGCCCAAACCCTCTTCCTGCCAAAATACCCCAGAGAAAGCTCCAGACCAAACGATCGAAAACTTTCTCTGCGTCGAGTAGGATCATGGCCAACCCGCCTCCCGTGGCAGCATGGGCGTCAAATAGAGCTATTGCCCTGCTGGTATGATCCGTCGTGCCACGCCCGGGGACAAACCCATGCTGCCAAGGGGAGACGAGACCGCCAATAATCCTGCCCAACCTCAAAGCCCAGATCTTAGAGTACAGCTTGGTGTCAGAGTTTATCAGCGAGATTGGACGATACGACCCCGGGTTCTCACTAGGTTTCCCTTTTTTGTGGAATATTATGATGTTCGTCTCTTTCCACGAATCCGGGGTCTGCCCAGTACACACAATCCCATTAAAAAGATCTACTAACAATGCGATGATTTCTGATTCGATACACTTATATCCCTCCAAGGGGATGTCGTCGGGGCCGGCGGCCTTCCCTGAGGCTTACTCCTGTAGTCCAACCTTGATCTCCGTTACGGTAATATCCCTATCGAGTTCTTCTTGAAGTGACACATCCAGGCGCGGTCCTATATCGCCTATATTATCCAGCTGTCCTCCGTCCCTAACCTCCTTGTCATACAATCTCTGGTAGAAGTCTCTAAAAACATGTAAGATCTCCTTAGCTTCTGTATATTCCCTACCACTTTCAACTATCTTTGTAATTTCATTTTTAGACTTCTCTTGCCTTAGAAGGAGAGCCAGGGCTCTACCGGCGTGTTCTCCCGTTTCATACCGGTTAGTTCTTGTTGCCTGATATTCCCCAATCGCCTTCTGAGTAACCACTTTCTGTAGATCTGCCTTAATGGCCAGGAGCGCATTATGACTCATACTACCATCCCCGCCCGAGGCGATAACCTTGACATGCTCTTCTTCAATGGTTGCTAGCCTCTCCAATAATTGCAGTTCCTCCATCCTATCTTCTTTCCTCATTTTAGCTGAAAAACTGATTGTTTCGCCTCTCAGAGCCGCTTTAAAAGACTCCCATACTATGTTACGGGATGAGCTGTACCTATTGGCGGCAAAAAAATCATCTGTCCAACTCTTAATGTGGGCAACAAATCTGGTGTCTTCCAATAATCTCCTCTCAAGGGACCAGGAGGACCTTACCCTTTCACCACAAACCCTTTGATAAGTAATTACTAAAGGATTGTGATCCGAGAGTACCCTCGGTAACCTATCTATGGCAACTCTATTGATTTCCGGGGTGGAGATAAACAGATAATCCAGCTTGGAGTACTGCTGAGCTGGGTTTGAAAAATAGGTAAAACCAGGGTTTTGGAGCTCCTTGGTACCCCAAACATCCACTAAGCCTAGTGAGCCCATAAGTGCCTTTATCGCCCTAAAGACCCGAGGTTTCCGTCCAACATATTTTACACTATCAACCCAGTTGGCTGAGATATTTAAATCTCCACATTCTATTAAAGGTGCCAGCCAACCAACTAATTCAATATCCAAAAAATCTAAAATCTCTGGGTCAACCCCATTAGAGCCATAAACTACTCACAGAGTAAAGCCCATTTCCAACTCTGCGATAGCCCATCTACCACAGCTGTCTACCTTCACCCTTTTAACACCTCCCAAAGACTTCCTAACCAATATGGCGACCCCCCTGATTATTGAAGATTGTGATGAACAAGCAACCAACTCAAACCCATTTAAAAACAAAAGGTTCCTCTTTTCCCAAGGAAGATGAGTCTCCTGGAGACAAAGAACATTGATCTTATTAAATTTAACAAAATAGGCCAGTCTTTGTCTCTTCCTCCAGTCTTTTAGCCCCCCCACATTTACTGTACAGATTCTAATGTCTATCATCCTGACAATTAGTTTGACGAACCATCATGCCCTGCGCCTTAAGCCTGTTAGTTTTTATTGAACGCTCCTTTCGTCCGAATAGAACAGCAAATACAATGATGCACTTTATCCTCCCATTTTCTATTTCCACCCTTCCACACCCCCCCGCACCCGCCTCCCCCCACACCCCACCCTACCCCCTACTCACCACCACCCCCCTCCCCCCACCCCCCACTCTGTGAGGCGCACAGATCTTGTCTGTGCATGTGACGGACGTGCAGTGATTACGGTGAGGACAGCAAAAGGAAAACTCTTAACACCTACAATATAAGCCCATACAAATAAAGAATGCTAAGGAGCGAAATATCCACGCACCCGGAGCCCCTATCCAAGGACCTATAACTTCACCAGCTTATACCATACAGAATAACCCCAAAAGATAGATCTATTTGTCTAGGACTATTTGCCCAAGCTATCTAGATACTCCTTGGCCTTGACTTCTGAGGAAAAGTACATTGTTTTCCCTTCATTGATGATTTTTAACTGTGCTGGATTTATTAAATAGGCTTGAAGTTTCCTGTCCTGAAAGGGCTTTATCAACCCCCTAAGACGCGAGCGTCTTTCCACAGTCACGTGGCAGAAGTCCGGGCGGACGAAAAACGACAGCCCATCACAGTTTCTCCTTTCATCCGGTCTTGCCCTCTCTGCAATCGCCTGTCGTAGAACAAAGTTGCCAAGAAATATCAACACCGCCCTGGGTTTGTCCCCTTCCTTAGCATTCCTTCTTATTTTAAAGGGAGTACGGTGCACTCTTTGTAGCTCATTTGGCCAGTCCCAACTGGACAACTCGGGAAAGGCTTGCTGAAAAAGCTTGATTATATATGCCCTGATGTCTGATCATTCGGCCCCCTCCGGAATTCCCAGGACTCTCAGGTTGTTTCTTCTAAGCCTATTTTCCATCTCCTCCAGCTTCCACTGTATATCAGTCACCTGGGAACATTGAGCATCGACCTTAGACACAGCCTCTGCCACCTCAGCTTCTGTTGCCACCACCCGCTCTTCCAAATTTGACACTCTATCCCCCATGGAGGCGCATGCCTTAGAGAGTTTCCGCACCACTCCCTGCATTTTCCTCATTGCAGCCTGTGATTTCTGACTGTCTTGGCGCGTTTCTTCTCTATGTGCTAGAATCTCTTGATGTATCGTCTCAAGCAGGGACATTTGTGCCTGTTCCATCAGAGGGCTACCTTGTAGGGGCTGGGCAAAAGAGTGGTCCCAGCTTAGTCCCCGTTGCACCTGAGCTTGACCCCAGACAGCCATTTTAGATTTCATGGCGGTAGCCGGAAGATCATTCTCGGGGTCGCTATCTGACTCCACATGGTGAAGGGAGCATTTTATTTTTTATTTTCTGAAATAAAATCCTGTTTTGGGATTTTCTTTTTGAAAATAAAAAAAGAAAACTGTTGGTGCAGGGCTCTGTCATGCTGATGGAGCCCCAAACCAAATAGTGAAACGCATGATGGAGGTTACTGTCAATGCTTTATAAAGGACCGCCAACTTGGCAGTCATTTCTAAAAATGGCAGAGGGTCTCTACACCATGATGAAGGTATAAATAACTCTGTCGCATGGTTGAAACAATAGGCCATCCACCAGAATAAAAAATCAGGCCCTGGCTTCTTCAAATGAGAGGTGTTCAATCTCCAGTTCTCTTGTTTGGTTGAGGAAAGTCCAGAACGTTAGGTGCATTAACAGATATACATATGTCACTAATGTAGTGTCTCACATACTTTGGAAAGTGATAGCTTGTTCGCTAGGAAGTGGTCTACTGTAAAAAATAGTTCAAAGGAATTATAAAAATGTATATTATTTGGGTGAGCTATTTTTCAGGAAACTCCTTGGTTATGGAAGAATATCACCGTACTGTGTGAGTGGTGTGCTTAGATAGGAGAAAATCATCCATCAGATTTCCTGTAAGGGGTCGCGTTGGTGAAGAAGTTAAATTCACCACCAAGAATCAGGCAATCAGCAGATGATTGAGAGTCAGGGAAGGGCTATTTAGACCCTGGTAAGTGACCCAAAAGCCTGCCAGGTCAGCAAAGGCTTGGACCGCTTCTCCATTGATGAAGGACTGGCAACAATATTTAGAGCTCCCAGTCAGGCAGTCGGAGATCTATGCCAATGCCAAGTGGGAGCCATGTTTCCTGCACCCTCTGGCAAAGTTCTTTTTTTTTGTTTTCAAGAAACTAGTTCCCATAGAATTAGTTCTTTGCTTGAAAATGAGAAAAAATGTTCTGACATGCAAAGAACATTCTCCCTGGACGTGGGGGGCATTGTGCATTGACCTATCAGAGAACACAATGCAAGGCACAGCAATCCAGGTAAGAAAAAGACATGACAGCTGCCCCTTCCAAAACAAGGCACAGTGACTACAACTATGACATGACATACCTATGGCAAACTACCAACAAGTGAGAGGTGTCTGATTGGAATAGCCAGATGAAGCTCTGCTATCAGACCCCCTGGAGTTTCCCACCTCATATGATATGGTGTAAATTAGCCCCATTGTATAAATGACTAACTTTGACGATTAGCAAAATGCCTAAAATATTACATATCCTGTCATTCTCCCTCATGCAGCAACATGTGTGTGAGAGAAATATCTACTCTCGTGTGTTCGCCTGGGTCACTACAGCATGGGGAAACTAGACATACAGCGAGTTTTCAAAACTGCAGAACTGTGGTGTCACTAGAAGTTAAAGAAGACAGATTTAGCACTTTTTCCATAATAAAGTCTGGAAACATTGTTGGTCCGGAGGCAGATAACCAAACCTTGAGCCATGGGGAAAGATGTGAAAGTTTATATTTTCTGGATATTTTTTTATAATATAGAGTCTAGCAGTGGGTAAAAAGCATTACTGTTTGTTTTCCTTTTTTGGGTTTGTTTGAATAATTTGATACTTCAAAGTGACTAAACATTTAGTAACGCATATGTTTGTTTATGCTTTGGTTACATATATTAGAATGCAACACACATGTAAGACCATGAAGACTCATTGTGAGTTTGGCGATAGAAGAACAGGGCTGTCAAATTTGGCCTATCCCCCAGACAAGGGCCAAACGTGATCGTGTTTGATTGCATGTCTTGAGATGGATTGGTCAAGAGTAGGTTGAACACATGTGGTCCATGCGATGCGCTGGTGAGAATGACAATGGGTAGACAATATAAAGATGGTTGCATCTTGTTGCACTTTATTCAAGATCATGTCCATTGATATCTGGTCTGAGATTACAGGATTTTGCTGATGGATGCCCATCACTTATAATAATATATTCCTTGGTGGAATATATATTGTCTAAGCATGACTATTTTTTTACAAGTAATGATTTGAGTATTATATGTTTGGTGTCTGATTGTCTCCAGGGCCATGAAGAGCCACATCCCACACTGGATGAACTATAAACTCATAATCCTGGTAGACTAAAGTCAGACAAAATCACTCTTTACCACATCTTACAAGTTCTGAGCGAGAAAGACAACTTAGTACCACACTACATACATAAAGATCAAATAAACAGGTATATTTATATGCTTTAATCACACTTGAGGTGGAGTCTGTTTTATTAAAAACGTAGGGCCCTTTAAGATCCTTCCCTGGCCTCAAAAAGAAAATGTTTTTTCTGCAGTACAACATGTATTGAAAACAGTTATGCATTATAGTCAATGAAATGGCACTTGTAGGTCCTATGTAGGATTGGTTTTAGGGGTGCATAATTGATGCTATGGCTATTATGATGTATGAGATTGCATGTTATAGTAAATGTTGCTTAATGCTTAAAGAACTATGTACATGATAAATTGACTTGATTTCTGCAGTAGGCTTTGTAAATAAGGATGTTTGTGCACAAAAACTCTTCTTAGTTGTTTTCTTCTAACTATATGAAGGTTTTAAAATGTGTATATATTGTATGTGTTTTGTAGCCCTGAAGAAGTTCCAGGCGGTTTGAAATGCATTGGCTATGGCAGCAGTGAAAAGAGACTCTTAAAGAAGGAATACTTTTTAAATCGATCAGACGAATTTTCACATTATGTTAATTTGAAATTTATTGTATGATTCAAATATATGTGACTGATATAGCATTGTGATAATTTAAGCGCCCGGTCATCTGGGTTTCTAAATGGCAAAAGGCATGACTTACCCTGACTGACAGGAGAATTAATAGATAGTTTCTACTATTAAGACTTCTGCAAAACATTCCAAAAGAAGGCATTTATATTCAGTCTCCCTGGAGCACATTTGTGGCAAAGAACAAGTTTATAATGTGTTCCCAGGCTCCTCTGTTTGGTAATTCCAGGATTCAATGGGTTTTCACAAGTGTGCTCTTAGTAGGACCTAAACTGGCTACTGTGCAGGCAGCTGGTAGTCTACAGGCAACTCCACATGGAACTTAGGGAACATATCAAAGTATATATTTTGAATATTGCATACACTAAGGTGGGTGGTATACTTCCATGTTCCAATTGGCTATGCAGGAGACGGAGCAAACAATTCCTGTTATCAGAATTCTTGCAAAATGTATATAAAAATAACTGCCATACCCTATTTGATAGACCAGCTGGCCAACTGGTCCACATCCCTGGTCATTTGATTTTGGTGATCTGGTGTCTGCTCTACAGTGCCAGCTCTGTATATTTAGCCAAGTACAACCCTAACAAACCTGACTATCAGGGTAGAGAGGGCCTGTGGTCCAGCCGAAGGCATCCCAGGAAGGTAGTGTGGGGTTGACACTCAGATCCCAAGGAGTCAAACAATGGACACGATAAGTGAATGTCCAGCCCAGTGCTTTAAAAAAACAATACTTTAATCACACCTCAACTCAATTCTATATGTCACAGGTGCAGGCTTCGTATGGTGAAATGGTGCAACTTTCTCAAGTTCTATGACCCATAAATCAGTAAACATATTTTGACTAGCCATTCTCTTAAGTGCATTAATATAATCTCAACAAAGTTTCTCAATCAATATTTGCTCACGCGTTAGATTTACCTGAGGTGCAATGCAGAGTGTGTACAGTCCTCAATCCAATGCTAAAAAGGTTACGCTGAACTACCAAAATAAATATTGTCTCCATTCTTCCACAGTAGGACTACACCATTCGGCTCAGGCAAGTAGGCAATGCACTTCCACTGTCTGTCAAGGCGGGATCACAGCCGTTATAATGTACAATGTCAAACCAGGAGCATACCAAAAAGGATCCCACTGACTTCTGCATTCACACACAAACAACATTAGGTCCTGCTACCGTTAACCATACATACCAACGCACTCAACATACAGATAGGGATGTGTCTGAGTGGGGTCTGGGCATGACAAGCAAGCAGAACTTTTCTTTGGTAGGCCGGTAGGCATGGCACTCACTTTGAACTGGTAAAAAGGCCTACCCAATTCTATGGATTTGAAAAGGGTACGGTGCCACCACTGCATACAGTACATGATACATTTGACACAGACAGTAACCTAGTGTCTGCCAGAAAGCACACTTTTGGCATCTGTCCTGATTTCAGAGCCAGGCCCTTGATCCTGTGGTCAATTTCTGGTCTAGGCGTTAACGTGCATGTAGGATCTCATGTGTGCTGAGTCCAAAAGAAAATTCAGATATCAGTTTCACATGCAAGCGGGTCAGTCTCAGGGCAGAGGTGCACATAGGTTTACCATATAGAGAACAATCCAATCCCATAATGACATTTTCCTTCAACATCCGTAACACAGGCTGATGACTATGCCAAAGGTCAACTAAATATTAGTACGTTTGAGTCTCTTGTGAGTTGGCTAGCAGGCATGTATTGGGTTGAGCACAGCTACTAACCCTAATGTAGTACTGGTGCTTAATTTTCAGAGGAAATCATACAGTAATGTGTTTTGGGTATCCTTTCTTCTGTCAAAGATAACACATCACCCATTAGGAAGAATATCAAACCATGTCTTATTATATCCCATAAACCATAAAAAATTTATATTTCTGTCTGCTAGACATTTCCCTCCTCATTAAGTGCCGAGAATATTGTACAAAATATGTAAAGTTTGAAATGTTGTTCAAAATGTACAGAAGGTTTTGATTTCCCTTCAGACTCCCTAAGTTGTATAGTAAGGGTGACCACCTATACCCAAGGGTTTTGACAATGTGTGGATACTAAGCAAACACTAACATCATTAGTTCCTTAAATCTGCCTGAACTAAATTGCAACCCAGAAGGCTCCTTAAAGAATGCACCTTTGAAACTTTTTGGCACAATTTACCCCAGGGAGATTTGCCTTCAGGCTCCCTAGGGCAGCAGCAAATTTATAGCAAACTTTTTAACATTTTTGGGAGTACTCCTGTGGTTAACAGAGCGTTTATACTAGGCTTGAGTATATTTTCAATTAGTTTAGGTTTCAAAATGCAGTCCACAAAGCCAATTTGTGAAATTCCTGGCATGGGCTCATCTTTAGTGACAGACAACAACCCATGGCATATCAGGCAGCATTATATACTTTTTTTATTTTCCCAATTGAATGTCCATTTTCTAAATTCTTTGCAAATGTTCCACAAATGTAACTTTTCCTGTAGGCCTGACTCAGTTCTAAGGCAAAAGTCGGTGCCGTGTTTTTCCCCTGGTTCTCCCGAATCTGTGCATAGGTGCAATACATACGTTTTCAATTTGTTTGGCAAACTAACTGGACACAATACTAGTGGCAGATTATAAAGGAAAGGCGTGAAGATATGCTGCTCCGAGTCGCTTCATTGGTGACAGTTTACCCATGGTTCTGAAACTGGGATGGTGCAATGAGCTAAAAAACGGTGTTGGATCTAGCCCTGATCTCTTGACTGGGTGAGAGTATTCTGCTTAATTCAGAGACTCTGTCCATCACCACCCCTTGTTGTAAATATTTTTGTCCACCCTAAGCGTGGAAGGGTATACTCAGATGTGAGTCCCTTGCTCATTGCACCATCAGGATTCAAGCAAGCCGGGCCGAAGACGGCTGAAATGCCAGAAACCGGTCCCCGGAAGCTTGTTTCCTTCCCAGTGTAAGAATTGGCTTTTGTAGTCTGGTCTGCCCTGTTCCCATGATGCACTGGGCCAGGGACAGACTAATTTGCATACAGCCAGGTTCTGAAACTGGGATGGTGCAATGAGCTAAAAAACGGTGTTGGATCTAGCCCTGATCTCTTGACTGGGTGAGAGTATTCTGCTTAATTCAGAGACTCTGTCCATCACCACCCCTTGTTGTAAATATTTTTGTCCACCCTAAGCGTGGAAGGGTATACTCAGATGTGAGTCCCTTGCTCATTGCACCATCAGGATTCAAGCAAGCCGGGCCGAAGACGGCTGAAATGCCAGAAACCGGTCCCCGGAAGCTTGTTTCCTTCCCAGTGTAAGAATTGGCTTTTGTAGTCTGGTCTGCCCTGTTCCCATGATGCACTGGGCCAGGGACAGACTAATTTGCATACAGCCAGGTTCTGAAACTGGGATGGTGCAATGAGCTAAAAAACGGTGTTGGATCTAGCCCTGATCTCTTGACTGGGTGAGAGTATTCTGCTTAATTCAGAGACTCTGTCCATCACCACCCCTTGTTGTAAATATTTTTGTCCACCCTAAGCGTGGAAGGGTATACTCAGATGTGAGTCCCTTGCTCATTGCACCATCAGGATTCAAGCAAGCCGGGCCGAAGACGGCTGAAATGCCAGAAACCGGTCCCCGGAAGCTTGTTTCCTTCCCAGTGTAAGAATTGGCTTTTGTAGTCTGGTCTGCCCTGTTCCCATGATGCACTGGGCCAGGGACAGACTAATTTGCATACAGCCAGGTTCTGAAACTGGGATGGTGCAATGAGCTAAAAAACGGTGTTGGATCTAGCCCTGATCTCTTGACTGGGTGAGAGTATTCTGCTTAATTCAGAGACTCTGTCCATCACCACCCCTTGTTGTAAATATTTTTGTCCACCCTAAGCGTGGAAGGGTATACTCAGATGTGAGTCCCTTGCTCATTGCACCATCAGGATTCAAGCAAGCCGGGCCGAAGACGGCTGAAATGCCAGAAACCGGTCCCCGGAAGCTTGTTTCCTTCCCAGTGTAAGAATTGGCTTTTGTAGTCTGGTCTGCCCTGTTCCCATGATGCACTGGGCCAGGGACAGACTAATTTGCATACAGCCAGGTTCTGAAACTGGGATGGTGCAATGAGCTAAAAAACGGTGTTGGATCTAGCCCTGATCTCTTGACTGGGTGAGAGTATTCTGCTTAATTCAGAGACTCTGTCCATCACCACCCCTTGTTGTAAATATTTTTGTCCACCCTAAGCGTGGAAGGGTATACTCAGATGTGAGTCCCTTGCTCATTGCACCATCAGGATTCAAGAAAGCCGGGCCGAAGACGGCTGAAATGCCAGAAACCGGTCCCCGGAAGCTTGTTTCCTTCCCAGTGTAAGAATTGGCTTTTGTAGTCTGGTCTGTCCTGTTCCCATGATGCACTGGGCCAGGGACAGACTAATTTGCATACAGCCAGGTTCTGAAACTGGGATGGTGCAATGAGCTAAAAAACGGTGTTGGATCTAGCCCTGATCTCTTGACTGGGTGAGAGTATTCTGCTTAATTCAGAGACTCTGTCCATCACCACCCCTTGTTGTAAATATTTTTGTCCACCCTAAGCGTGGAAGGGTATACTCAGATGTGAGTCCCTTGCTCATTGCACCATCAGGATTCAAGCAAGCCGGGCCGAAGACGGCTGAAATGCCAGAAACCGGTCCCCGGAAGCTTGTTTCCTTCCCAGTGTAAGAATTGGCTTTTGTAGTCTGGTCTGCCCTGTTCCCATGATGCACTGGGCCAGGGACAGACTAATTTGCATACAGCCAGGTTCTGAAACTGGGATGGTGCAATGAGCTAAGAAACGGTGTTGGATCTAGCCCTGATCTCTTGACTGGGTGAGAGTATTCTGCTTAATTCAGAGACTCTGTCCATCACCACCCCTTGTTGTAAATATTTTTGTCCACCCTAAGCGTGGAAGGGTATACTCAGATGTGAGTCCCTTGCTCATTGCACCATCAGGATTCAAGCAAGCCGGGCCGAAGACGGCTGAAATGCCAGAAACCGGTCCCCGGAAGCTTGTTTCCTTCCCAGTGTAAGAATTGGCTTTTGTAGTCTGGTCTGCCCTGTTCCCATGATGCACTGGGCCAGGGACAGACTAATTTGCATACAGCCAGGTTCTGAAACTGGGATGGTGCAATGAGCTAAAAAACGGTGTTGGATCTAGCCCTGATCTCTTGACTGGGTGAGAGTATTCTGCTTAATTCAGAGACTCTGTCCATCACCACCCCTTGTTGTAAATATTTTTGTCCACCCTAAGCGTGGAAGGGTATACTCAGATGTGAGTCCCTTGCTCATTGCACCATCAGGATTCAAGAAAGCCGGGCCGAAGACGGCTGAAATGCCAGAAACCGGTCCCCGGAAGCTTGTTTCCTTCCCAGTGTAAGAATTGGCTTTTGTAGTCTGGTCTGTCCTGTTCCCATGATGCACTGGGCCAGGGACAGACTAATTTGCATACAGCCAGGTTCTGAAACTGGGATGGTGCAATGAGCTAAAAAACGGTGTTGGATCTAGCCCTGATCTCTTGACTGGGTGAGAGTATTCTGCTTAATTCAGAGACTCTGTCCATCACCACCCCTTGTTGTAAATATTTTTGTCCACCCTAAGCGTGGAAGGGTATACTCAGATGTGAGTCCCTTGCTCATTGCACCATCAGGATTCAAGCAAGCCGGGCCGAAGACGGCTGAAATGCCAGAAACCGGTCCCCGGAAGCTTGTTTCCTTCCCAGTGTAAGAATTGGCTTTTGTAGTCTGGTCTGCCCTGTTCCCATGATGCACTGGGCCAGGGACAGACTAATTTGCATACAGCCAGGTTCTGAAACTGGGATGGTGCAATGAGCTAAAAAACGGTGTTGGATCTAGCCCTGATCTCTTGACTGGGTGAGAGTATTCTGCTTAATTCAGAGACTCTGTCCATCACCACCCCTTGTTGTAAATATTTTTGTCCACCCTAAGCGTGGAAGGGTATACTCAGATGTGAGTCCCTTGCTCATTGCACCATCAGGATTCAAGCAAGCCGGGCCGAAGACGGCTGAAATGCCAGAAACCGGTCCCCGGAAGCTTGTTTCCTTCCCAGTGTAAGAATTGGCTTTTGTAGTCTGGTCTGCCCTGTTCCCATGATGCACTGGGCCAGGGACAGACTAATTTGCATACAGCCAGGTTCTGAAACTGGGATGGTGCAATGAGCTAAAAAACGGTGTTGGATCTAGCCCTGATCTCTTGACTGGGTGAGAGTATTCTGCTTAATTCAGAGACTCTGTCCATCACCACCCCTTGTTGTAAATATTTTTGTCCACCCTAAGCGTGGAAGGGTATACTCAGATGTGAGTCCCTTGCTCATTGCACCATCAGGATTCAAGCAAGCCGGGCCGAAGACGGCTGAAATGCCAGAAACCGGTCCCCGGAAGCTTGTTTCCTTCCCAGTGTAAGAATTGGCTTTTGTAGTCTGGTCTGCCCTGTTCCCATGATGCACTGGGCCAGGGACAGACTAATTTGCATACAGCCAGGTTCTGAAACTGGGATGGTGCAATGAGCTAAAAAACGGTGTTGGATCTAGCCCTGATCTCTTGACTGGGTGAGAGTATTCTGCTTAATTCAGAGACTCTGTCCATCACCACCCCTTGTTGTAAATATTTTTGTCCACCCTAAGCGTGGAAGGGTATACTCAGATGTGAGTCCCTTGCTCATTGCACCATCAGGATTCAAGCAAGCCGGGCCGAAGACGGCTGAAATGCCAGAAACCGGTCCCCGGAAGCTTGTTTCCTTCCCAGTGTAAGAATTGGCTTTTGTAGTCTGGTCTGCCCTGTTCCCATGATGCACTGGGCCAGGGACAGACTAATTTGCATACAGCCAGGTTCTGAAACTGGGATGGTGCAATGAGCTAAAAAACGGTGTTGGATCTAGCCCTGATCTCTTGACTGGGTGAGAGTATTCTGCTTAATTCAGAGACTCTGTCCATCACCACCCCTTGTTGTAAATATTTTTGTCCACCCTAAGCGTGGAAGGGTATACTCAGATGTGAGTCCCTTGCTCATTGCACCATCAGGATTCAAGAAAGCCGGGCCGAAGACGGCTGAAATGCCAGAAACCGGTCCCCGGAAGCTTGTTTCCTTCCCAGTGTAAGAATTGGCTTTTGTAGTCTGGTCTGTCCTGTTCCCATGATGCACTGGGCCAGGGACAGACTAATTTGCATACAGCCAGGTTCTGAAACTGGGATGGTGCAATGAGCTAAAAAACGGTGTTGGATCTAGCCCTGATCTCTTGACTGGGTGAGAGTATTCTGCTTAATTCAGAGACTCTGTCCATCACCACCCCTTGTTGTAAATATTTTTGTCCACCCTAAGCGTGGAAGGGTATACTCAGATGTGAGTCCCTTGCTCATTGCACCATCAGGATTCAAGCAAGCCGGGCCGAAGACGGCTGAAATGCCAGAAACCGGTCCCCGGAAGCTTGTTTCCTTCCCAGTGTAAGAATTGGCTTTTGTAGTCTGGTCTGCCCTGTTCCCATGATGCACTGGGCCAGGGACAGACTAATTTGCATACAGCCAGGTTCTGAAACTGGGATGGTGCAATGAGCTAAAAAACGGTGTTGGATCTAGCCCTGATCTCTTGACTGGGTGAGAGTATTCTGCTTAATTCAGAGACTCTGTCCATCACCACCCCTTGTTGTAAATATTTTTGTCCACCCTAAGCGTGGAAGGGTATACTCAGATGTGAGTCCCTTGCTCATTGCACCATCAGGATTCAAGCAAGCCGGGCCGAAGACGGCTGAAATGCCAGAAACCGGTCCCCGGAAGCTTGTTTCCTTCCCAGTGTAAGAATTGGCTTTTGTAGTCTGGTCTGCCCTGTTCCCATGATGCACTGGGCCAGGGACAGACTAATTTGCATACAGCCAGGTTCTGAAACTGGGATGGTGCAATGAGCTAAAAAACGGTGTTGGATCTAGCCCTGATCTCTTGACTGGGTGAGAGTATTCTGCTTAATTCAGAGACTCTGTCCATCACCACCCCTTGTTGTAAATATTTTTGTCCACCCTAAGCGTGGAAGGGTATACTCAGATGTGAGTCCCTTGCTCATTGCACCATCAGGATTCAAGCAAGCCGGGCCGAAGACGGCTGAAATGCCAGAAACCGGTCCCCGGAAGCTTGTTTCCTTCCCAGTGTAAGAATTGGCTTTTGTAGTCTGGTCTGCCCTGTTCCCATGATGCACTGGGCCAGGGACAGACTAATTTGCATACAGCCAGGTTCTGAAACTGGGATGGTGCAATGAGCTAAAAAACGGTGTTGGATCTAGCCCTGATCTCTTGACTGGGTGAGAGTATTCTGCTTAATTCAGAGACTCTGTCCATCACCACCCCTTGTTGTAAATATTTTTGTCCACCCTAAGCGTGGAAGGGTATACTCAGATGTGAGTCCCTTGCTCATTGCACCATCAGGATTCAAGCAAGCCGGGCCGAAGACGGCTGAAATGCCAGAAACCGGTCCCCGGAAGCTTGTTTCCTTCCCAGTGTAAGAATTGGCTTTTGTAGTCTGGTCTGCCCTGTTCCCATGATGCACTGGGCCAGGGACAGACTAATTTGCATACAGCCAGGTTCTGAAACTGGGATGGTGCAATGAGCTAAAAAACGGTGTTGGATCTAGCCCTGATCTCTTGACTGGGTGAGAGTATTCTGCTTAATTCAGAGACTCTGTCCATCACCACCCCTTGTTGTAAATATTTTTGTCCACCCTAAGCGTGGAAGGGTATACTCAGATGTGAGTCCCTTGCTCATTGCACCATCAGGATTCAAGCAAGCCGGGCCGAAGACGGCTGAAATGCCAGAAACCGGTCCCCGGAAGCTTGTTTCCTTCCCAGTGTAAGAATTGGCTTTTGTAGTCTGGTCTGCCCTGTTCCCATGATGCACTGGGCCAGGGACAGACTAATTTGCATACAGCCAGGTTCTGAAACTGGGATGGTGCAATGAGCTAAAAAACGGTGTTGGATCTAGCCCTGATCTCTTGACTGGGTGAGAGTATTCTGCTTAATTCAGAGACTCTGTCCATCACCACCCCTTGTTGTAAATATTTTTGTCCACCCTAAGCGTGGAAGGGTATACTCAGATGTGAGTCCCTTGCTCATTGCACCATCAGGATTCAAGCAAGCCGGGCCGAAGACGGCTGAAATGACAGAAACCGGTCCCCGGAAGCTTGTTTCCTTCCCAGTGTAAGAATTGGCTTTTGTAGTCTGGTCTGCCCTGTTCCCATGATGCACTGGGCCAGGGACAGACTAATTTGCATACAGCCAGGTTCTGAAACTGGGATGGTGCAATGAGCTAAAAAACGGTGTTGGATCTAGCCCTGATCTCTTGACTGGGTGAGAGTATTCTGCTTAATTCAGAGACTCTGTCCATCACCACCCCTTGTTGTAAATATTTTTGTCCACCCTAAGCGTGGAAGGGTATACTCAGATGTGAGTCCCTTGCTCATTGCACCATCAGGATTCAAGCAAGCCGGGCCGAAGACGGCTGAAATGCCAGAAACCGGTCCCCGGAAGCTTGTTTCCTTCCCAGTGTAAGAATTGGCTTTTGTAGTCTGGTCTGCCCTGTTCCCATGATGCACTGGGCCAGGGACAGACTAATTTGCATACAGCCAGGTTCTGAAACTGGGATGGTGCAATGAGCTAAAAAACGGTGTTGGATCTAGCCCTGATCTCTTGACTGGGTGAGAGTATTCTGCTTAATTCAGAGACTCTGTCCATCACCACCCCTTGTTGTAAATATTTGTGTCCACCCTAAGCGTGGAAGGGTATACTCAGATGTGAGTCCCTTGCTCATTGCACCATCAGGATTCAAGCAAGCCGGGCCGAAGACGGCTGAAATGCCAGAAACCGGTCCCCGGAAGCTTGTTTCCTTCCCAGTGTAAGAATTGGCTTTTGTAGTCTGGTCTGCCCTGTTCCCATGATGCACTGGGCCAGGGACAGATTAATTTGCATACAGCCAGGTTCTGAAACTGGGATGGTGCAATGAGCTAAAAAACGGTGTTGGATCTAGCCCTGATCTCTTGACTGGGTGAGAGTATTCTGCTTAATTCAGAGACTCTGTCCATCACCACCCCTTGTTGTAAATATTTTTGTCCACCCTAAGCGTGGAAGGGTATACTCAGATGTGAGTCCCTTGCTCATTGCACCATCAGGATTCAAGCAAGCCGGGCCGAAGACGGCTGAAATGCCAGAAACCGGTCCCCGGAAGCTTGTTTCCTTCCCAGTGTAAGAATTGGCTTTTGTAGTCTGGTCTGCCCTGTTCCCATGATGCACTGGGCCAGGGACAGACTAATTTGCATACAGCCAGGTTCTGAAACTGGGATGGTGCAATGAGCTAAAAAACGGTGTTGGATCTAGCCCTGATCTCTTGACTGGGTGAGAGTATTCTGCTTAATTCAGAGACTCTGTCCATCACCACCCCTTGTTGTAAATATTTTTGTCCACCCTAAGCGTGGAAGGGTATACTCAGATGTGAGTCCCTTGCTCATTGCACCATCAGGATTCAAGCAAGCCGGGCCGAAGACGTCTGAAATGCAAGAAACCGGTCCCCGGAAGCTTGTTTCCTTCCCAGTGTAAGAATTGGCTTTTGTAGTCTGGTCTGCCCTGTTCCCATGATGCACTGGGCCAGGGACAGACTAATTTGCATACAGCCAGGTTCTGAAACTGGGATGGTGCAATGAGCTAAAAAACGGTGTTGGATCTAGCCCTGATCTCTTGACTGGGTGAGAGTATTCTGCTTAATTCAGAGACTCTGTCCATCACCACCCCTTGTTGTAAATATTTTTGTCCACCCTAAGCGTGGAAGGGTATACTCAGATGTGAGTCCCTTGCTCATTGCACCATCAGGATTCAAGCAAGCCGGGCAGAAGACGGCTGAAATGCCAGAAACCGGTCCCCGGAAGCTTGTTTCCTTCCCAGTGTAAGAATTGGCTTTTGTAGTCTGGTCTGCCCTGTTCCCATGATGCACTGGGCCAGGGACAGACTAATTTGCATACAGCCAGGTTCTGAAACTGGGATGGTGCAATGAGCTAAAAAACGGTGTTGGATCTAGCCCTGATCTCTTGACTGGGTGAGAGTATTCTGCTTAATTCAGAGACTCTGTCCATCACCACCCCTTGTTGTAAATATGACTCAGTTCTAAGGCAAAAGTCGGTGCCGTGTTTTTCCCCTGGTTCTCCCGAATCTGTGCATAGGTGCAATACATACGTTTTCAATTTGTTTGGCAAACTAACTGGACACAATACTAGTGGCAGATTATAAAGGAAAGGCGTGAAGATATGCTGCTCCGAGTCGCTTCATTGGTGACAGTTTACCCATGGAATAAAAATGGAGAAAATATATTAAAACCGTATATTTTCAACATCTCTCCACAAATGGGCAGCAAGCTTCTTCGGCTTAATTTGCAGACCAAGGCTAAGCAAAAATATCTGTTTTCTAGTATCTTGCAAAAGTTCTGAAAATATATTTTCCTAAGCTTCTATAATGCAGGTGCTTATTCTTGTTAGAAGGAAACATGTCTATGTAGTTGTAGCTCCATTTAATTAGTGCTTCATACCCAATTGGTAGGTGCCGAATCACATTATCAGATGGACACCATGCAACAGTGTGGTGGGGGTTGCTTGGTTGGAATAATATTATAGATGTCGTGAGTCTATTTAGGAAGCTTTTGGTGTAGTGTGTGAATGACCCAGAGTGGTGCTCCTACTTAGTCTTGGGTCACAGAGATCAGAAATGTGATGGATAAGGATAGGTGAGAAAACCATGGCCTCTTGTTATGTTGCCAGGGTTCCCTGCCAATCTGCAGGTCCCATGTTGCATGTATCGCTATTATCAAAGACTTTCTATTCACTTCCTGTGCTGTACACATAAGTGTCCTACGAGTATTGTGCAGAATGACTTCTGGATTGCAGGGATAGACTCTTTCTATACATTAGATACAAGTCCTTCTCTGGGTTTTCTGGTAATAGTCTGCTAGACCAAAAATGTTTTCTCAGGATATAAGTATCAGCCAACCTGCACTAATTGAGGTCAGAAATGCTAGTGGCCTTTTGTGATCATTCCTGTGACATTTGGGGCATCACTGTCATCTAGCCAGTACTGATTGTAGCTGGACATAGCAGAGTTGGTTTGTGGCATTCCTGTGACTTCGGGACCCTCTTGATTAAAGTGTTCTGTTTAGACCTTGAATGTTGTTCAAATTTGATGTGTACTAATGGTTCCCCATCTTTGTCCCCGGAAAAGTCTGTTTTTTACTTCTTTCATTAAGCTTAGATTATCTTGTACATTTCATACCTTGGCCGGCAAGGAGTTAAAAATGCTGATGTTTGACCTGAGAATCCTGTTCCACTGCTGATATTTTTTGTGTAGAAAGGAATGATGAATTGGGGTGTTAATCTGGAGTGTAGTCTCTTGTTTTGGGAGTATTGTGGGAATTTAACATGTCGGTAGCATATGGTATTCTTTGAATAGCTCTGTGGACAATGCAGGGTGCCTTAAAACAGAGCATCTGGCCACCGGCAGTCAGTGAAGTATATGAAGCACTCATGTCATGTGTTACCCTTGGTGCAGATGTAATAGCAAACTTGCAGCATTGTTTTGGGTCTTTGCAGTTTTTGTAGTAGGATTCCGGCAGCTCCTTAGTATGAGCCCTTTGGGTGGTCTACGTGCAATATTACGAGATTGTGACTGGTCCATGGTTTCTGATGGTACCCCAGATGAGGGAAATGCCTTTTAGGGCTTAGTTATGAGTCAGTCATTGTTTTCCAACCTGTGAGTCAACCTATGTTTATGCATGGGTCGAAATTACAAGTTGAGTGTTTTTTAACGCATCTGATAATTATCGGATGTGTTAGCTACCACATCCTTTGTCGAATTTCGCCAGGTCAAACCTGCAGAAATTTAAAATGGGAAAACCATACAGTATTTAACATATTATGCGGATTCTGGTGCAATAAACACCAAAATGTGCATGTTATTTCCCAGAAATTCGTAATAGGTGCTCTTTTTCATACCCGATAAATAACGAACCCATTATTTACGAGGGGGCATGAAAAGAAGACACTTGCAGGTAAGGTTGTGGAGCTTCCTTTTAATATGTCCAGTATACAGCTCTCCCGGCAGCAACTGCCGTCCGGGCATTCCCGCATTCCATGCCCCGAATCATAACAAGCACCACGCGCGAGTCACTGACTCTCACGTGGCTAAATAAGTGACAAGCAAACATCCTAACACAGCATATTCTCAAGGATTGATCGCCGAGTTAACGGCACTATATCGCAGCCAAAGTGGCAATAAATTTATCGCCCCATTCAAACGCTGGTGTTAACAGCCCATATCACCAGTTTACCTGTGATTGCAGCCGCAAAAAACATCGCCACAGATGACCCCCGCAACTATTGCTAATGAGATGCAGAGTAGGTGTTCCCGTGCCAAAGGCTGCAACAACACCACACCGCAACATTCTCAACGAACAGCCAGATAGGCGATAAGATCACAAAACATGTGATAAGGCGCTTTAGCAGCAGGAAATTAACACCTGCTCTGACCTGGTGTAAAACCGGCCTGCACCACAATAGGGAGCCCAGGCCAGAGCCACACCTGAAGGGCAACAGATGCCATAGAGCCGCGATTGGCTTCTTCGGAAGTTTTCTTACATTCGTATTTTGCATTTTTGCGGCATCGCATTAATTTTAACGCGGTCATTTGACACGTTATATGGAAACTATTGCATTGTACTGCCGTGTTGTGAATACTTAGTTAACACTGCGTAATATTACCACCACAGACTGCAATGTTGAATGTTGCGTTAAGTTACTTTTGCGATGGTTATCACACATTCTTGAAAATATCCTCCCAGGTGCGATAAATAACACCTATACTTGTAATCAGGCCCTTAGTGTCTGTATTGTGTAGAAAGTACTCTTAACTTGATTAACATGTGGGATGAAGGAAAGTTTTGAGTCCATAATCAATCTGAGGCTTTTTACCTCATGCCATGTCAATGGTGAAGAACCTAGTTCTGTGGGTCAAATTGTCATAGGTTGGTTGTTCCAGTTTCCAAGGATCATGATTTTGCTTTTGGCAGAGCTGGGTTTACGGTGGATGGTCTTTATCCATTCATCAATGGCAGAGAAACAGTTACAGAGTTTAGATTTGCCTAGATCTTTAGGATTTTCCAGTTTACGATATTCAGCATGTCATCTGCATAGTTGCACCGTAGGAGGTTGAATTGATCAGTAAGGGGTTGTGGTAGATGTTGAACATGAGTGGGGAAACAATTGAGTGGCAATATCTGTTTCTAAGCATGTTTCACACCTTTTGAAAGGAAATTATTCAAGAAACGCAAAAAAAAATATATGGCCTTAAAGCATCAATAGAGCTTAACTTACAGTATCAAAGTAGATCCTATCACAATGGTATCACATTTTAAATGTGTGGCTGCCAACATGAAGGAGACAGGAAATGGGAAAGAAAGGTGGAAATAGTTGGTGGTGTTATTATACCATAGAGATGGTGCCCGTGGAAGATTCTAATTAAGGCATGGAAGCAGAGCTCTTCTACATACAGTTAGAATTGCAAAGGCAGTTCGTGCAGCAACATATGAAAATGAGCTTTGCAAGCACATAAGAGGAGACATATTAGAACGCAAACCCTCTGGTCTGTTTATTCATCAATTGTCCTTGTGGTTTCCATTCTTTAAGACCAGTCCCTCTGGTGGCTTGGGTGGCCAAGTGCTTTGCAAGCATAAATGTAATAACAGCCTAATATATATGGGATAAAGTACATTATAGGTTGTTTCTAATCACTGAGGAGTTCCAGGAGAATTTAGAGGTCTAAGGCTGAGTTCCTTTATAAGGTTATGGCACTCCATGGTGACTTGTAAAATCCATATCATGTATGGCAGGGGGTACTTTATCCCTCAAAATACCTGGCTACCCCGTCAACTTTCCAACAAACCACTTAAATCCTTGGTATGTAACTCTTTCATTTAAACGAGAGAGCATGTTTGCAAGCATAAAGTATAAAAGTAGAATCTCTAGAGCATAATTAAACACATCAAAAGAGCTGTGATATATTTTATGCAAGATGTTAGAATCAGTTTAATGCAGTCTGTTTTCTTTAAAAGGGAAGGCTCAATAGCTCCGAATGTGCAGAAACATGAAGAAAAATTCAAACTTTTCTATAATTACCTAGGAAGTGCAAAAAGTAAACATGTTGTCATAAGCATCTCCTTTCTGGATTCCCTGCTCAGCTAGATAAACAGAGTAGAATAGAAAAAAGGCATGTTTCAACTTTGCATTACAAACAGCTGCTTTAAATATGCTTCATGGCCTGAGTTGTCCTACCTGTCAGCTGCTGTATCTGCCTACAGGCGTTGATATGGCGGAATTAAATTGTAATAAGCTACAACAGTTGACCTCTGATGTCATTTCTTTACAATCAGTGACTGGGTGAGTCACAAGTCACCGATTATAAATAAATTAGAGACAGGATGTTATACAGGGATTGCAGAATCTCATGTATTATAGAAAGGCCCTACAGTTCTTAAAGTTGGCAGCCCACCCCCTCAATATTATATGCAGTTTGTACATTTTGCCAGCAATCAAGGAGAATTCTCTGTAGTTTGATGGCTCTCTGGTAAGGACCTCAGTATAATACTAGCTGTTTTTTCATTTCTATATTGACGGGGTGCATGATGATCAGTATAATTCTCTTTGAACTGTGAACTACATAACTACATATTATTTGGCTACTATTTTGGATGTGAGCAACACATTGTCTTCTTTTATCCATGCACTCAGTGACTTATTTTTCTGTGTTAACTGGATGAAGAGTTTTCTATGTTTTATTTCTGAATCCTTTTAATATCCCATGCAAATTCCCATTGGAGCAATGGTATGTGTGGGTCATTTGAGCAGGAGGCAAATGTTATCAGTTTGCAATTCTTAATACAAATTTAAATGTATTTTGAATCTCATGTCTAAATGATGTGCATTATAATATGCAAAGTTATTTGAGTGTTTTAAAATAAAATAAACTTGGTATGTTAATGATGATTAACCTTATGAGATGCCTCAGTGTGGTATGTGAAGAAGTGAGGTGAACGAAAATACAATTTAGGTGATTTCCTCATATAGTGAGCTTTTGCAGTCTCTGTAATAATCTATGATGACTGTAGGAAGGCAGAGTATTATGTGGTGATGCTGGTTAGGCTTCACCTTGTAACAGTCTCCTAAGGCCCCAAAGATGGTCCTTGGATTCAATGTAATATATTCTAAGCTCAGTGCTGGTAGAGTGGCAAAGAGCAGTCAGGCTTTACTAAAAGAATATGGGCCAGATGTAGGAGCCCTAATACCGGTTGGAAACGGCCGATTTCAGCCGTTTCCGACTGGTATTAGGGTTTTCAGATGTAGGGGGCTGAAAATGACAGAATCGGTATATTTACCGATTCGGTAAACTTACCGATTCGGTAAATTACCGAATCTGTAAATATACCGAATCTGTAATTTCAAATGTAGGTGGCACAGTTTACAGTGCCACAGGCCCTTAAGAGTCAGTATTTTACCGCACAATCCTAGTGTGTGGTAAAATACCGAATTCAGGTGTGCATGCACATCTGTGCATGGACAGCTGTGCAATGTGACACACTGACATGCCCTTAGGGCATGTATGTGTGCCACATGTCACACAAGCCTGTACTTGGGGTGCTAGAGGGTGTCAAAGTGACACCCCCTGCACCCTTGCAGGATTCGGTATTTACCGATTAGGTAAATACCGAATCTGTATTGCCCATTGATTCCTATGGGCTTCAAGGCCCATAGGAATCAATGGGCAATACCGATTTGGTATTTACCGAATCGGTAAATACCGAATCTTACAGATTAGGTATTCCTGATTTCGGAATTACCTACATCTGCCCCCTTCCCATTTACAGACTTTTAAATACCGAAATAGTAAAATTCGGTATTTCAGAGTCTGTAAATGGGAATTACCTACATCTAGCCTTTAGTGTTAAGCACTTCAGAGTACTCACATGGACGGTAAGTAATTGACACAACTTGAAAGAAATCTGACACCAATTTATAAAAATATAGCAGATATACACAAAAATTTAGATAGCAAAATGAATCAATCGGATAAGTATAACCAGAGTTATGGATTTTAGAAGCAAAACCAAATCAGTGCAAAACAGTTCTGTAAATGTTATCATTGTGCTCAATGATAAAAAGCACTAGTGACAATCAGTCACTTGCAGGTCATTTTATCATTACGGTGAATAGTAAAAAGCACTAGTGACAGTCAGTTAGTTGCACTGCTAAAGTTATGCCGGTTCCAGGACCAAGCCACGATAGTCAGTTCGATTTTACAT
Organism: Lissotriton helveticus; assembly: GCF_964261635.1. Classification (NCBI taxonomy): domain Eukaryota; kingdom Metazoa; phylum Chordata; class Amphibia; order Caudata; family Salamandridae; genus Lissotriton; species Lissotriton helveticus. Next base: position 1,047,634,688 of record NC_136069.1, on the reverse strand, counting down.
GGCTCGAGAAACCTGGTTGAAGAGTTGTCCTGCCTGTCTGTTGTACTGAACTTAGAGTTGTGGGGGAGCTGGTTTTACCGCATATACAGTGCTGGTGGGGAACCGGGTGCAAAACGTCAACAAGGAAGTCACTGCTGATGTCAGATTAAGGTTTAATGGAGTGTCCTGGAGGTGCAGTGTTGAGTAAAGGGGGTGGTTGCCAGACTGCTGCCCAACAATCCTTGGCTGCAGTAAGGTCAACAGGAAGAAATTTCGGTGTCCAGAGGCCTTGGGGAAAACGGTAGCCACCTGAGACTTGCTGGAGGTCAGGACTACGTTTCCCACAATGTACTGAACCATTGACTTTTGGGGGCTCCCTCGGAGGGCCCAATGGGCATCAATTCTTTGTTTCCAGTACATTGTTTTTACCTATTGTGTGCAGGGGACCAGTGCCACTAGTCCAGGGAAGTCTGAAGTTGGCTTTGGATCCTAAAGGGGTCCCTCTGTCCCTCTGTCTGGGCGAACTGAGCTTTGGACCAGGACGAGTCACAGTCATGCAGTTCCAGGAGGTTGCAACAGGTGCAGAGTATCACACATTTGTTTTGTGCAGATCTATTTTTGCAGACACAAGTTTCCTCTTTGTCCTTTGTTACAAGTCAGATCAGAACTGAGGTTCAGGTGTAGCCCTTAATTCCTATATTTAGGGGCTTTAAAGGTATGTATGCAAGTGGCTAATGGGTTACTAGCCCCAGCGGCTAATCCGCCCCTAAGGTGACCCCATCTGGGGGTGTGGATCCCCTTTTTTTTCTACCACTTTCAAACGTGGCAGAAGTCTTCCATAGCTGTACAGACTAGTTAGCCCACCCAGAGGTGTGGATAGCCTTCTGGGGGTGAACACCCCCTAAATACCTAATTTGTTCCACCTTTGGGAGGCAGCCTGGTTGCATATCACAGGCAGTGAAGGCTTTGAAACTCGCAGCCTGGATCTGCAACTTCACTAGCAATCCTGTCAGGGAGGGAGAAGTGGCCTCCTTCCTGTCCAGGCTACTGTTTCTGAAACCTGGGAGAGTTTACTCCTCCTGGCAGGAGGTCAGATTCCTGTCTTGGTGGCAGGAGCTGTGGGCTGGAGCCAGAGCACAGAAAAGGCGCGGGGCAGCCCGGATGGCACCCTCGAAAAACAATATATACAGTACTAAATAAAATATAGACCCAGATCGGCGCTACATTTATACAGTGTCCAGCCGGACAACACATTTTAATAAATTGGATAGAATTTAGGTACACAAAAATGAGAGAACAACAATAGAGTGGGACGCAATCCTGCATCCAGTACATAAGACAGGAAACAAAAAAACATTGAACATAAATAAGTCCAGGCAAAACTAGAGAATGGAAGATTAATTGAATCAAAGAATGAACAAGATATCCAAAATAGTGAACACACCACTTTTACACATTTGTTAAGTGTGGCACTATTAAGTTGGTTGACGACGTTTCGATCCCATGCACAAGAAATAGTGGGATCATCATCAGGACTGAGCAATTAATTGCCTGAATGTTAATACAAGGCCTGCTAGAGAGGAAAAAGAGAAACAGGAAAGCCTGTCAAGGAGCTGTAGAGTAAGTACTTGTATAATGTCAGAAAAACCATGCATTTGAGTGATTCAGTGGTCTGTTCCACAGAGAATGGCACATGCGTGAATGACAACAAGTCGTAGTCAAATTGGAGTGTGACTAACTGAGGCAAATGAAGTGGAGACGGATGTTCTGGTGAAAATTACGCCGGAGGAATTAATAAGGCGAACACGTGTTCTAACCAACCTACAAAGTATTAAGTGAAAAGGACACACAATACTAACAAGGGGCGCATGATGACTGTGCCCATAATGTGTCACAATGAAGTTCTGCGTGACGTCCAACCAATGCCTATGGGAAAGTAGTGGCGGTGGAGTGGTATATAAAGTGCCAAGACACGCACAGCCAATTGTAAACAAACCTCCTGGCAACTTGATAAATCGCTGATTCCAGAAAGGTGAGGGAGGATTAAGTTACATCGGAGAGGAGAAAAAATACGATTTAAAGTGAGGTAAATGACCAGAAAGGGACGTCAATGCGTGCCATAAACTCCGTCCTGAGCAAGTTACCTTGTCGCGGCATATGGCCGAGAAGCTGGAGTTACAAACGGCGGGGTGAATACGCCGTCGTTGGTGCAAAGGATTATTGAATGCTGGGGCGGCGGAAATGTACCCGTATCTCTGCCTGGTCCCCCTGTAGTGGGAGAGATGTAGGTAAGAATAAATGGCAAGCCGGTATGGATACCATATGAAAACGGGGGGGGGGTGGAAGTCCTTCAGTACAAGGCTTAGCTATGGAGATGCTGGTGGGGGTCCGCTGTGAGTTCCAGTGCGCGATGGCGGGAAACAGACTCACAGTGTGCGAGCGTGGATTTAAATAGTAAGCAAGGTTAACATGTGGTGGCAGCCATGTTAGGTGAGTATAATAATAAAATGGAAGGAAAGACCATATGAGCGAAGGATAGAAGAAGAGTTATTCAGCCATTGTATCTTACAGTGTATTATCAAGGCATTTGGCTGCAACACAAAACAATTTTGTTAACAAACACATGGGCTAAGTATCCAATTACTTTACAACAACAATTTAGTGGAAAGGCATATTTTGCAATTTGTAAGCATAGTAGACACGTGGCCAAGTTAGGTGAGTAGAAGGATAAAATGGAAGGACAGACTCGACAAGTGAAAGATAAAAGAAGAGTTATTGAGCAATTGTATATTGCAGTATACAAACAAGGTGAATGGTCTCAAAATAAAAACTATTTTTTGAAAAAAACTTATAGGCTAAGTTTGCAATTAGTATAAAACAACACATTTGTGGAAGGGCATATTTTACAAATGTACAAAAATTAAACAAGGGGGTTGGGGAAGGAGGTCCTATCTAGCATTAGACACTTAATAACAGAAAGCATATGGACAAGATGGTATGCAAGTGCTAATAGATAGATAATTGAAGCATTAGGGACACAGTGGGTGATGGAATGGCAGTTATGGAGCAACATGTTATGTTATGTTATGTTATGTTATGTTATGTTATGTTATGTTATGTTATGTTATGTTATAGGATTTCTAGAGCGCACAGCTGCCCCAGCAACGGGGCGTCCCGGCGCTGTCAGAACTGAGACCAAAAAAGATTTCCAGAGAGAACCGCACGAATGTCTAGGTCAAGTTCTATTCAGATGAGAACAGGAACGTTTTAATAGCTTTCCAAAAAACAAGCAGGTCATCCAAAGCTCGAATGCATAATGGTAAGGAGTTCAATAGCTTAGCAGCTAAATACCGGAACGAGGACCCTTCAGCCCTAAAATGTTTAAAACGTGGCACATTTGCCAGATGCTGTCCGCAGGAGCGCAGCTGTCGGTGTGGCACGTATGGGCTCAGCAAACCACAAAGGAGTTTAGGGCAATTGGCCTTTAAGATTTTGAACGACAAGCAGAGAGCTTTAAACTGAATCCGCTTGTCGATCCGAAGCCAATGTAGTCCTTGAATAGTGGCCCCAATTGAGCAGTGGCGAGGGAGGCCCACCAGTACTCTAGCAGAGGAGTTCTGAATTTGTTGAAGATGCCGTATCTCCGCTTTGTTGGCTCCTAGGAGCAGCGAGCTGGCATAATCTAAGCGGGATAACATTGTGGACTGCACAATAAACTGACGCACCGCCGGATTGAAAAATTTCAGGAGAGGTTTAAGGCCCCTAAGTAGCCCAATGCAGGTGGCCGCGACTCTCTTAGTATGGGTCTGGAAGCTAAGAGTGGAATCCATCCAGACCCCAAGGTTTTTAACCACTGATTTAGGTGGCAGCGTAGGACCAAGGGATGCTGGCCACCAATGCTCATTCCAAAGAGTAGCTTTCTTTCCCACCAACAAAACCTCGGTCTTACTTGCGTTGAGCTGTAGACAGTTATCTGTCATCCATTGTGCCACTGCTGTCATCCCCTCTCTGAATCTGGAGGCTGCTACCGATGGTCCCTCAGCTAAGTTGATAACCAGCTGGGTATCGTACGCATAGGACACCATCGTTAGGTGCCATCTTTTAGCAACCGCAGCCAAAGGCTGTACATGCAGATTAAACAGAGAGGGGCTCAAAGCTGAGCCCTGTGGGACCCCCTGTCCAATGGAATGGGATTTTGACAGGAACGGAGGGGCCGACACCCAGAAAGATCTCTCTGTTAGAAAAGACCTAAACCACTCTAGCGCCGTCCCGGTCACCCCTGCTGCCTCCAGACGGTAAAGAAGGATGGTATGTGATACCGTATCAAAGGCAGCGCTAAGATCCAACAAGATCAGCGCTGCACTTTGACCGGCATCCAACACCGTCTGCAGATGTTCTGCGGTGGCAAGCAGGGTGGTTTCTGTGCTGTGGCCTGGCCGAAAACCTTTTTGGGATGGGTCCAGAATGTTATGGGAGCTCAAGAATTGAGATATGGTGTAATTGACATGGGCTTCGGCGATCTTGGCTATCCAAGGGAGGAGGGAGATGGGTCTAAAATTCTCCGGTTTTAAGGGGTCTAGCGTAGCCTTCTTAATGATAGGAGACACCCAAGCCTCTTTCCAAGCGGCTGGGACAATAGCCCTAGTAAAGGATAGGTTAAGTATTTGGCAAATTGGCTGCTGAAGCAGCATCAGAGATTCAATGAATGGTGGTGGCCTCATAGGGTCAGCCGGGGAGCCGGATTTTATTTTACCACTTAGTCTCATCAGGTCCTTCCCAGAGATAGCCGGAATATCAGATAACATAGGACAAGACTCATCTCTCATCATTATGGGCATGATGTCAGGGTCCACACATGGAAAGGATTGGTACATTTTGTGAACTTTTTCTACAAAATAGGTAGCGAGCTCTTCAAATTGTTGTGCAGATGTGACACTAGGTGAAGTGTCTTTGCTACTCCTGAGGTCTTTAAAGATTTTAAAAATACATTTGGTCGAATTAGGGCTCAGCTGTATTTCCTTTGCGTAAAAAGCCGCTCGAGCAGCACTAATCGCTTTGTGATAGAGCTTGATCTTGGACATATATATTATTTTGCCTTCTTCTGCATAGTCCCTTCTCCACTCCCGTTCCACTATTTTGCACACTTTTCTCAGTACTCGCAGGGATTCATTGTACCATGGGCTAGAGTTGGAGATGTGCCCTTTGGTCCATTTAGCAGGGATCAAGGAGTCTAAGCCCTTTAATAACCAGTTGCGGAAAGTGGAGTAAGCCGAGTCAGAATCAATCATTTCTATCAAGGTGTTAGACATAAGGAGGGCATGAACTCGTCAAGTCTAAGCTAATGCCAAGGGCATCTCAAAACCCTATTCTCGCTGTTGCGTTTGTGCGGCTCCTCAATAGATAACCTAATCTCAATCAGGAAGTGGTCGGTCCATCCCATAGGCTTAGGCATTACTATGCTCAAGTCAGGGATATTGGAAAAGACCGGTTCTAGCGTGTGACCCGCAATATGAGTAGCGCCAGACACCAATTGTTCCAGCTGCAGTGCGCCCAGATCCTCCACAAGAGTGCATATAGCATTATCCTGCAGTATATCAAAAGGGAGGTTAAGATCGCCTAAGATCGTAAAATTGGCGGACCCTACAACTAAATCACTCACCACGTCCAGTAGTGATTCAATAAACTTAACAGCCGGCCCAGGGGGGCGATAGATAAGCAATCCAGACAGAGCGAAGTGCACACTGATATTAACCATAAAGCAAGCGCTAACACCGATAAAGTTATTGAGGAATTCTAGAGTAAGGACGTCCAATCCTCATTTCTGTTGAGCCCACTCCTAATGGTGTCCAGGAGGATTATCAACTTGAATTCTTCCCTATTCAGTAGTTGGGACATATCACCGCCTCTCTGGGGTAGTTTAAGCACTTTGAGGACTGTCCATCTGATGTCGTCTTCGTTGTGGTTTGCCACGGAGAAATGTTCTACTAGGGCTGCATTAGGAGTCTTGCACCTGACTCTGCTTCGATGCTGGCTGATCCTCGTCTTTACTTTCTGTGTGTTTTGGCTGATGTACAATTTGGGACAAGGACATTGGATCAAATACACGACATCACATGTTTGCAATTCCTAAAAGCACAACAGTTTAAAGTGATATTGTTAAATGTGAAGGATTTGCCCCTTATTAGTATTGTGTGTCCTTTTCACTTAATACTTTGTAGGTTGGTTAGAACATGTGTGCACCTAGTTAATTCCTCCGGCGTAATTTTCACCAGCACATCCGTCTCCACTTCATTTGCCCCATTTAGTCACACTCCAATTTGACCACGACTTGTTGTCATTCGCGCATGTGCCATTCTCTGTAGAACAGACCACTGAATCACTCAAATGCATGGTTTTTCTCACATTATACAAGTACTTACTCTACAGCTCCTTGACAGGCTTCCCTGTTTCTCTTTTTCCTCTTTAAGAGGCCTTGTATTAACATTCAGGCAATTAATTGCTCAGTCCTGATGATGATCCCACTATTTATTGTGCATGGGATCAAAACGTCGTCGACCAACTTAATAGTGCCACACTTAACAAATTTGTAAAAGTGCTGTGTTCACTATTTTGAATAGCTTGTTCATTCTTTGATTCAATTAAGCTTCCATTCTGTAGTTTTTCCTGGAGTTTTTTATGTTCAATGTTTTTTTGTTTCCTGTCCTATGTACTGGATGCACTATTGTGTCCCGCTCTATTGTTGTTCTCTCTTTTTTGTGTATCTAAATTCTATCCAATTTGTTAAAATTTGTTGTCTGGCTGGGCACTGTGTAAATAACCCAATCTGGCTCTATATTTTATTTAGTACTGTATATATTGTTTTTCTAGGAACCATTGTTTCTTGTTTTAAGGGTAAAGGCCATGATAGGGACATATAAGCTTGACTTACATGTCAACACCTTTATTATAATGCACACTGCCCCTGGACTTTAGGAGGCCTTCCTTAGGGATGACTGGCATATATTTTCTTTCCTAAACATGGTGAGGGCAAAATCGGGTTCTAGCAGTTTGCAGTGCTTCTGTGGTATGCAATGGCAAGCCTTCTGTCAGTAGCTTTCTTGGGAGGGTGGCACAAACAGTGTTTTAGGCCCTGCTGACCCCTTTAACTCCTGTACCCTAGACACCACTGGTACAGTCTACTAGATGCTTAGAAGGGGGTTAAAGTCCTTGCCAACTGGGGATACCAATTCACATATATTCGTTTTGGGGAGAACGCATTGGGACTGGGGGCTGGGTAGCAGGCTCCTGTACACTTTCAGAGTCATAACCATCGGCATTGGAGCAAACAGTGGGGAGGGGTGACCATACAAATAGTACATTTTCCTATATTGATGGACAGTATTAAAAGCTAAGATGTCCAACGCTAGTTTAGCGGTCACTCCATTTTTGTCCGCTTTTAATTTCAGGTCTTTTCGGAGGAATATCCGTGCTGACTCTTTGTATCTCCTTGGGTAGAATCTGGAATATTGATACGATAATATATTG